>NC_062264.1:1200000-1500000 GCF_916048215.2 Malus sylvestris
ATCCTTCTTCCTCTCCTTTATCTTCCATCTCTATTGCTCATATTTCTTTCCTTAAATCTGGGCCACACACGTATTCAATCAGATTTTGCTCCAAAATCTGGAGCCTTCTAGAAATAATCAATTTACTAAAATGCCTCTGACTTTAAACGTTAATATCTCCTTCGTTGTAACTCCAAATCATGTTTCGTTTGTGATGCGATGGAAGTTAAGCACTCAAATTAAACCCTCTTGTTGTCAAATTGTAGTATAAATGCAAGTAGGGATCGTTCTAAACCGGGGATTAGGAGGGCTTGCTAAAACCTCTAAACTTACTCAAAAACATAAAAACAAAGTTAAAAATGTTTGAATAGACTCAAGGGACTCAAAACAGATTCTAAAGACTTAAAACAACTTAAAAACACTCAAAAACTACCTAAAACACACAAACTGTGCAGATTTGACTCTAGCACAACTTTGGATGAATTTAGTGTTTTGACTTAAATCAAAACACTCTAAAACACAAACAAAACAAATTTTAAACACTTTGGAACAAGAAAGTAAAATGGTGGTTTTGATTTGGATGAATTTGAAATAAACAAGCAAGTTATAAAACTAGGCAGATTATAAAATGAATTTGAGAAATAAAATGATGGATGGATTAGTTAGAGGCCCGTTCTTCACACATGACACACTTATACATGAATCGATTTCTAATTGCTTTTCAATAAACTATGATACTCAACACCCCAGATTAACCGTGATGCACAAATTAACCCTCAGATTTTCCTTTACTCATTAAATTGGACGAATACATGCGACAACCCAAATCATTCTGTAAAAGTCCCCTATATGAATGCATAATAGAGATACAATCAGAGATCATTACGTTCAATAAAAATCATAAGTGTTGACGAGGCAATTATAACTATGAATGCATGATACAATTGCCAAGAATTCAATTAACGCGATTGTGATAGACAACCTTCACTACTCATGAATATAAACTTGTAACGATTAGGTGAAACTCATTTATATTCTAGCATCTAATTCATGCATGAAAACTAAGTATGCATCCTTGATAAACATACAAGAATCAGTTATGAATAAAATAGATAATTGAATTGCAATCACAACTTATCAAATCACAATTGGAAGAAATCAATTCAAATCTCAAGCATGTTCATGGCTTCAAACTTCACCCTAACTAAATAGGGGTTTAGCCACTCATAATTGCAACAAAATTAGAAAATAACAAAGTAGACATTGAAAGCAAGAACGGAGTACACCTAAAACGCTCCAAAGTTCCAAGCTTGAAACGTCAAGGACCTTTGTTTTCACCACCTTGTTGTAGCACAAGTGTCTAGGATGTGTATGGATATATGGATGGAATGGATTTGCACGGCTAAGAGATGAAAGTGTATGGATTGGTGAGATGTAGTATGGCTAGATGAATGGATGGAGGTCACGGCAAGGAAATTGTGTTTGTGAATGAAGTTGTGAGATGTGAAATGTAGTGTCTTTAGATGATGGCCCCCAAATTATGGTGAAGGGTGGATGTATTTATAGGCTAGGGAGAGGAGTGTATGGAGTTGTAATGAGTGGATGTAATGGGTGTAGTGGGTGAGTGTTGTGGTAATGAGTGGATGTAATGAGTGTAGTGGATGAGTGTTTGGTAATGAGTGGATGTAATGGGTGGAGTGGGTTGTGGTAATGAGTGGATGTAATGGGTGTAGTGGATGAGTGTTTGGTAATGAGTGGATGTAATGGGTGTAGTGGATGGATGTTTGGAGAATGGATGTGTTGGGTGAAATGAGTGGATGTAGTGGTAGGTGAATGTATGTGTTGGGTGAAATGAGTGTGCTAAAATGGTTATTTATAGGGAGAGGATGATGCACAAACTTCAAATTTCGTCCATTCCTTTTGCTCCAAGCATATGCTATCCATTCCATGCCCAAAAATGCTCCAAAATGCTCCCAAAATGCACTTCTTTGCCACATTAACCCTTTGGACCTACAAAGACATGAAAATAGCTTAAAATACTAAAATAACTACGAACTAACAACATAAATGCCAAGAAACAAGCTAACTAAGTCGCATAAATATGCTCCTATCAGTTTGCGCCCATGTGTTCGTAGCGACAAGTACTACAAGGATATGCCAAGAAAATGAATCTTACGTGACATGACAAAGTGGTTAATAAAATCAACGTATTTGCCTCAAAGGGCATTTTCATAAATTCACATTTAAAAATTATAAAAATCATAATTTTTAGGGATGGGTCGTTACAATCTACCCCCCTTAAAAAATTTCGTCCCCGAAATTTAAAGTAACTTGCTAAATGTAAAATACTTTAATATAGGAAGCATTTATATAAATACATACACAAGGAAGAAATCGAGTTAGAGCAACTGCATGAAAAAGAATGTCATTCCGTCGCGATCTGATTGCAATTATTCCTCTTTCATGCCTCTAAGCTTATACCTTCTTCCTTCCTCGATAGTATAGTAGTATGATACCCGTATAAAATATAGAGTAAAAAATATGTAATACTACATAACAACATAAGGTCAAAAATATATGCATATAATAAGATGACGACAAGAAATAGATATAAAATGTACGATTAAAATACTTGTAAAGAGTTTAAAACCAAGAGTGGAAATAACTCACCCAAAATTTGTAATGGCAGAGATACCCATATAATTAAAATAACTAAGTAGAAAAATGTTTCCATGAAAAATCAAAACTCAAAATGAAAATGGACCTTGCCAAACATTCGTCATGTCATGAACTTTGAAAATGAGTCTGAACCATAGCTAACTAGTAAGTGTTGCCGTAGATGGGCCGTCTTGCCCACTTGCTTGGTGAACCCAACAATTAAGCCATTGATATTACAGTCTGCAACCTGTAATGTTGATAACTCACTGTTGTCTCCATAAGCTAGTGGAAAGTTCCCGAGGATGCAAAAATATCGTTTTGCTTCTCATGTGTGAATATGCCTAGATCGTCCGATTCAGGCCTTGATCACTATACCTTACTATCCTATAGCGCACCAAACCAACTGTTAGAAGTGTTTCGACGTCTACGCTCCCACAACAATAAGACCCTGGAGTGAAGCAGTGGAAATATACGCAGAGACGAACACATATCGTAAAATATTTCCTTCATGACTAATCACTAGAGTTGTTATCCAAATCAAAAAGGTATAACCTCTGAAATCCTGAATTAGAGAAGCCATATCTCTGACGACATTCTTTGAATGACAGCTACCGTTTCAAGCCACACTTGAAAATTAATGCCACAATCGCCAAGCTCTTAACCTACGTTCTTACCTTTTCCAATATCATGCTAAAGTATTGTTTAATCCTCAAAGCAGCTTGGAATTTTTTCTTGGTAAGTCTGGTAAACTCGCAAAAAGATTATATTCCAATGGTTCCTGTTAGCATCGATATGAAACTGGCGCACGCATCCGTCGAGTTGACCTATCGTGAATTCCTCACTGATTGAGCGAGAAACCATGTCAAGAAGGCTAAAAGAACACTCAAGAATTTGAGAGTCAAAACAAGTTCATCAAAGTTAAAGTACAAGAGATCTAAATGATTGCCTGCCATTACACTACAAATGACTTCCTAAATATTCAATCACCAACTGTAACAATTCATTCAACGGAGTATTTGACAGGTGATTGAAGAATTAATAATCACAACTATCTTTTGATCAGTCTACCTGTCTTCGAAATAATGAGAACTGCAGTAGAGTAGACACATACTCAAAGTTGACTAGAATATCTTTCCAGCACAAAGGAGTGAATATGAAGTCACAATCAGAAAAGATGCTGATCAAAATGCCAGAAAATTCGATAACTTCAAGAATGGGTAATTTTATCGAGTAGTCTAAAATGTAGTCCCCTTGGACCAATAAAAAAATAGGTTGACTTGTCAAATCAATCTATAAACATCAAAACATCGTCATAATCTCCACATGTACAAGAATACCTCGTACTAGGAGCTTATGGGGATATTTCCCATTTGCATTTGGATACAAAAAGTGATTATAACCATTCAAACGATTTCTTGATAGGTTAGAGATAATGCAATATCGATACTCGTGAACTTTAACTAGAATGGGATAAGGAAGACTAAAAATGCTTAGGGGTAGAAACAACTCTTACTACGGTGCTAAATATTTACGTTTGCACAACCGAGATGATCCACAATAGTGCAATCATAGATGTTGATTTAATTTTTCCAATGCTGTTGTCAGAAGCTTAGATCTTTCCAAAAGTAAGTGCAATTGGGAAGTTCTAAGGTTAATAAAGATTTTGGACATATTTCTCCACAAAGAAACACCATTTAGTTTTTGTTGATGCACAAAACCGGAGGTCTTGGAACAACATAAATCCGACCGTGAATCTGCAAGAAATGTAAATAACATAAGATGTATCGTGGTTCACCCCAAGGTTTGGGCTACGTCCACACTGATTATTGTATTTCTCTAAGAGGTGAGGGGAGTGAGGAAGAGAGCTTCTGAGAGTGAGAGAACTCTTCCCATGGCTTAAGAAAATGGCCTCCTCTAATTGTGAGGGTGAGGGGTCCTTTTATAGAATACGGGCTCCTCACTTATTACATATTTGCCCCTCCATTTATTACATAATTACATTGGAGTCCCCCGAGTATTTATACGAGGTCTAAATACGGAGGCTCTAAGTATGGTATAAACAGTAGTCCCCCAAGTCTTCAGTCAAGAGAGTCTTTTGGCTGGAGACTTGAAATTCAGTCCATGTGTGGGCCGAAGTAACTAGATGTCGTCTTGAACTGATGCTCGGTATGCGACGGTGCCCAATCTGAAATGATGCTCAATTAGAAGTAGCACATGTTGCGAGGTTGCGAGGTTTGTGGCTTATGTTGTCTTGGTTGGCTCGGCTTGTGGCGTTGAAGGTGAGGGGGTCCTTTTTATAGAATAAGGGCTCGCTCCTCAATACATAAATAATGGTCTAGAGTTGATGCTTGCAGCGAGGCGACTGCTCAGTAGGCGGCGATGCTCTCTAATGATAGTGAGGGAGTCCCTTTTATAGAATAAGGGCTCGTTCCTCAATACATAAGTGATGGGTTAGGAGTGATGCTTGCGACAAGGTGGTTGTTCAGCTGGTGGCAATGCTCTCTAATGAAGGTGCGGGAGTCCCTTTTATAAAATAAGTGCTCGCTCCTCAATACATAAGTGATGGGCTAAGTCCCCCAAGTATTTTTATGAGGCCCAGTTGAGGCTCAATATATGGTACATAATGTAGTCCCCCAAGTCTTCGGTCAATAGAGGCTGTTGGCTGGAGACTTCAAATTCAATCCATGTATGGGCCGAAATGGCGGTTGTTCGGAGGCGGTATTTGTATACCCTGCATTGAAGCTTTGTAAGTGAAGCTTTATAAGTGAATCTTTGAAGTTGGAGCTCTGTAAATGAAGCTTTTGAAGCTAGAGCTTTTGTAAATGAAGCTTTTGAAGCTAGAGTTGAAGCTAGAGATTTTGTAAATGAAGCTTTTGAAGCTAGAGCTCTGTAAATGAAGCTTTTGAAGCTAGAGCTTTTGTAAATGAAGATTTTGAAGCTAAAGCTCTGTAAATGAAGCTTTTTGAAGCTGATTGACATGAGTGATGCTCATGAATGTTTATGTTGATTGATATGAGTGATGCTCATGGATGTTGACATGAGTGATGCTCATGGATGTTGACATGAGTGATGCTCATGGATGTTGATATGAGTGATGCTCATGAATGTTTATGTATGATTAATATGAGTAATGCTCATGAATGTTTATGTATGATTGACATGAGTAATGCTCATGTATAATTTGGGAGTACTAGACGTACTTTTGATCACCTGGTTGGTGGTAATAGTAGCAGGTTGCCGAATAATTTTGGAGTACTGGGCGTACTTTTGATCACCTGGTTGGTGGTAATAGCGGCAGGTTGCCGAATAATTGTGGAGTACTGGGCGTACTTTTGATCACCTGGTTGGTGCTAATAGCGGCAAGTTGTCGAATAATTGTGGAGTACTGGGCGTACTTTTGATCACCTGGTTGGTGTTATTTTGGGCTTATGGGCCTTTGCCCTCCACATAACATTACAACCCATTTATTTTGGGCTTTGCCTGTTTTTTTTTTTTACTACCCTCTAATGGGGTTTATACAGATGTCTCCGAAATATAAGAAGAATAAATTACATCATTCAAAAATAAATAAAGCAGTAGTTGGTGCGTACTGCACCTACTGCGTACTGGGTTGTTGTAGATCTTTTTCCATGTGCGTCTTCCAGTGGCCTCTTCAGAAAAGTGGGAACATGCATGATGAAAGTTTTCTTTTTCAAGAGTTGATGGCATCTTCTGCTTTGGTGGTCGACAAGAGCAAGGTATAATCTTGGTTTTTTCTTTTCTCTTTTTTGTTGCACGCTCTCTGTCTCTTTCCACCTCCATACCTACTTTTTCTTTTTTATCATCTTCCTTTAATGCTTTTTTCTGAAATATTCTCTTTTCATTGCGCCTATATCTCTCTGTCTCTGTGTCTGCTTTTGCTTTTTCTTTTCTCCTTTCGCTTTCGAATTGGAGGACGTTGCCATCCCTACTTCTTCACTTTTCAGCTGGAAAGCTGAAAAACCAAGACCATCTTTGTTACTGAATGCCCAAATGCGCCACTTTTCAGCTAGAAAGCTGAAGATCCAAGACCATCAAATGTTGAAGGACACCCAAATCTAGGGTTCTGGCGGATTTTCGTGAAATTAGGGCTTTCCCGACCAAATTGGCCTTAGTCACAGGTATAAAAGTTGCTCTGCTCATTGAGGTCTTCATTCTTGTAAAATTTGAGAATTTTTAGAAATAGTTGAATTTTCCGGCAAGACGGGGTGGCCGACCGCCATGTACGACGGGACGTGGGCCAAGGTATCCCTTGACCTTTCTAGGCTAAATTTGATACTCCAATTCCATATGTGAAGTCTGATTGATGAATTTCCGTCGTTTGAACCTAGTTCCATTAAGGGCCGCCACTTTGTTAGTAAATGAATCGACAATCTGACCAATAGATTGTCACCAAACTTTAATATGTTATAGTATGTAATATTTGAGGATCATAGGAACTTACGGATCGAGAATCCATCTTACGGATCTTCCCAAATTGGATTTGTAAATTCATAAAATAAAACGTTAATCGCCACTTGGTTTTGGCAACTGATGGAGATCTAACCGTTGGATCATAAAGAAACTTTATTATAATATTTTAGAAGCATAATGTGGATCTTTGAAAGTTACTGATTGGAAATCTGAGATGCGAATCTTCCAGATTGAGTTACGTAGGGTTGTGGACCCTACTGTCGATCTTTGACCGACGATTGACTTTTGGTCAATGGGTCTCAAATCATTCTAGAACTTCATTAAGGATGTGTTTTATGTAAGTTATGTGTTCTATTGATAAGGATTCTAAGATGTGGTCTAATAATTGTTCTAGGCGCCAATCGTTCGTGGCTCTTTGATATTCGTGCTAGGGAGTTGTAGCGTGGACTCCAGGTGTGTGCGCTTTTGTTTTCTATATATACGTATATACGCTTTACGATTTCCAGAAAATGCTTTTAAATGAATTTACGATTTAAATGCCATGCCAAGGATGCATTATGTTTTAGTATTGCATTAGTATAATTTTGAAAAATTTTGAATGACGATGTGGACGCCAAGGTAAGCTTCAAGTGAGTGCATGTTGATGATAGTGATTGCATTATGTATGGTTATGTTTAGATGCATTAGTGCTCATTATCTTGCACCCCGGTGTTGGTGCTCCACCCGAGGCGGGGTTATTATTATTTTGGAAAGAGAAATGGTTTCAAAAATCTTTGTTTTTGCCCACTAACGTTTTCGGTTTTGCGCCCCTCCAGGTTTTAGTTGCTGAAAGTTCGTATCGACGAGGATTCTTGGAAAATCTCAGTATAGGTGGCTACCTCTAAGGGTATGATCATTACCCACACTACTGTACTTTACTTATGCTTGATAGGATTAAAAGCACACCACAAAGTAGCACACATATATCCTATTGATTTTCCTTATTAAAGCTAAGATTTGTCAATTGTAGCATATGAAAATAAGGGTCTTTCCCACATAAGATTGTTTTATCTAACTACTTAAAATGTCACAAAAACTGGTTGTTGTCCCTACTGACCAGCCACCGAAAAATAATTATTAGACTGACTTACACTAATCTAAAGTCTACGAAATTTTATAAGCAAACACTAGACACACAGAGCTACACTTCTACAAATTTTTGGGATTTTTGGAGTTGATTTGCTATTTAAATTAAATCGAACAAAAACAGGACAGAAACAGATATTAAGTAATTCATAAATTAAGAAAAACGAGTTAGTGGTATTGCTATCCACCACCAAATAATCATGCAAACATGTTATGTTTCATTCAAATTCCTTTTATTTCCGGATGAAGATGCTCAAGTTGGCTCAATGTTAGAACTCAACCTATTACTCTTTCTTACGTAGTATGTTAAGAGAATGGCGTTTTCAACTTAACTTAATCCCTAGCATGCAATCTAGAATGGCATGTTCATAGATTTAACAAGTATAAATCATTAAGAATGAAAAGAGTTTGAGTCATCACAAGGCATCGTAAGTACTGGCGTTGTCTTACTTATCCTAGAAATTGATTCACATGTTAATCGCAATTAACAAGTACTACTCTAGAATATATCTAGGTCCTCATTCGACAAGGGCAGGCACACACATATTCATAGCATTAGAATCCAATATATGCTTACTACGTATGCATCCATAGAAAACAAATAAAGAATTCATCAATGAGACAAGTAGTGAACCAATTTTTATCCATTCATAAAAGTAATTCAACGAAATGTCATAACAAAATTGCAATCATATTCGAGGCTTCAAAACAGCCCCTAACCTCTAAAAAATTAGTTACACATAGTTCTCAAAATAAACCAAAAGAAAGACATGAGTTTGAGAAGATAAAACCAAGATAAGAGAATGCCAAGATTTCCTCCTTCCTTTCCTTCCTTTCTCAACGCAGCAGCCTTGCTTTTTTTTCTATCTTTTTTTTCTCTCAAGAACTCTCCTTTGCTGCTGCAACCTGCAACCTTTATGCCCATGCTTGCTGCCCCATTTCTGCTCCATAACTCACCCCACTAACAGCCATTTAGTGATGACAATAAGTGAGAGGAAATTGTAAAACAATTGTAACTCTTTGGGCAACCTTTATGCCAATTACTCCCATTTAATCCTCATCTTTAATTCCATTTCATCTGATATTTGAGGAGATGTCAGCTGGCTTGTTCTTGGCTGCAAGTTTTATTGGATTTATTGCCTTCAATGCAGTTACAAACTGCACAGCGTCTTGGAAACCTTTCAGTGTTAAAACGGCCATAACTTCTTCTACAAAAATGCTATTAACAATCCGCGAAATGCTCCAGAAAATAGACATCCGTAGATTTCTAAGAATATAAGGTTCATTCTCTAATTCATTCTGAGCTTTTCGAAACTTGCTTCCAAAGTCAGCTGACCTGCACAGGCAGTTTTGACGAATTTGTCACTTAATATCCAACTTGTGCTATTTTTCTTTTATTTGCTTGACAAATCCCACAAAACACAAAAACAAAGTAAATAGCTCAAAAATATAAGCAACTAACTAAGAAAAGACAAGTGAATTTGATGTAAAATATATATATAAATATGAGCTTATCAAATACTCCCGCACTTAGCTTTTGCTAGTCCTCGAGCAAAACAAAGAAAACATGAAAAACATTAGCTTCCCCCTATGTGACCCTCATAGAATTTCATTCAAGAAAACAAATCATCAAAAACCTTAGCTAGCACCAAACAAGCTCATCTTTCTTATTCAAATGTTAGCAGTAACCTTTTAATCATCCATGAAGTGTAGTGTGTGTAATAGCCATGCTAATGCAATTTCAGTTTTTTTTTTAAAACACCACATGCTAACTAGTGATCTTCTCATGGGACATACACTCAATCACACATATGTTTAGTTTAACGTGTTTCACTCAAAAATCAAATGTGAAAGATCTACCATAAGCTTGCATAAAGATCTATCTCCACAATCATAATTGCAAAACTTAAATCAAGAGGACTTTTATTGGTTGTAATGAGGCTTAGGGAGAGGGTTATAGAAATGAAGGGATAGGTAAACACAAGTTCCAAGCTACATTGCAAGCAATTCTCTTGTTGAGATTTATAAGAACTCAAGCTCTCCAACCACTCTGCTAATACCTCCAACCACACCCCTATACTGAAACTTAGAAGAAAAAAAAAAACTTTTTATTTGCTTTGTATACAATTTTTCTTTTCTTTTTCTTCTTTTTTTTTTGTTTTTTTTTTTTTTTGAACCAATTTTGCACATAACTAAATACAAACATGAAATACCCCCACACTTATTCTTTTTCCAAACTCCTTCAAAGTACTTCACAAATATTTCTCATAAGACAATCTCACATTGCTCACTAGCTAGCTTGGAAAGGGTAAGGAAAAATGTTTAAGGTATAAGTGTAGACATATCTGGTGATAAGAAATAAAAGGCTCAACATATACGGCTCAAATTGGCAATCTAATGATATCATTTTTCTTTAGGAAACATGCTTATTTGGGCCATGGTGATAAACCTAATGCCTCTATCCTTTTCAAGTTCATGCAATCAATGACAAACATTTCAAAAGATCGTTACGCAAGTTCTAGAGATGTAAGTCACATAAGTTCATCACACATGAAAGAATATGAGTGTATGAAAAATGCACACACTTTCAATTGGCTCAAAAACTCACATAGGCTGTATATGGTCACTATGTTCACATGCGAAGCTTTAAGTCATGCTTTAGTTTCACATCAACAAGGCTATGTACGTTTGGTTTTTCAAAGATGATTAAACATGTGTAAGGCTAACAAGAGAATAAGGAATTTCACACAACACATGCTTACTAAGTTCTTGATCACCGTGGTTCAAATTCACTCCAATTATATCATTGGGTCGGGAAACTAACAAAAATATAGTTCAAAACGACAAAGAAAATAAGACAATATTTTTTTGAATTTTCACATTTTCTGAATGTTTTTTTTTTTTTTGGTTTTTTTAAAGTAAACAAAACTAATTAAGAAAACAAAAAGAAACAACACGGAAACAAATCAAACCAGTTCTTAGTCGAAGGTATGAAAATTTTCAATTTCGTCAGTTTTTCAATCCTTACCCCCAAACCTAAACTGGACATTGTCCCCAATGTCAGAAAACACAATAATGCATAAAATAAAAATAAAAATAAAATAAAATAGTAAGAAACAAAATAAAGCATTTTGATTGAAAACTTCCCCAATTTGTATTTAAATCAAGCGATGACCCCCAAACTCCAATTTTACAATCAACTTCAAGGGTGGACATGATCAAACTTTCCGAGAGTAATCATCCAAGGGGGGCTGGTTCTTGGACCTTCGAGTATGCATATACTACGAAGAGTACCTGACATAAAAACAAAAACAAAAACACTAATTAGACAAGAAAAGAAAACAATAGAGAAATAAGTAATTAGAAATAACAATCCCCGGCGACACGGCGCCAAAAATTTGATAGGATTAAAAGCACACCACAAAGTAGCACACAAATATCCTATTGATTTTCCTTATTAAAGCTAAGATTTATCAATTGTAGCATATGAAAATAAGGGTCTTTCCCACATAAGATTGTTTTATCTAACTACTTAAAATGTCACAAAAACTGGTTGTTGTCCCTACTGACCAGCCACCGAAAAATAATTATTAGACTGACTTACACTAATCTAAAGTCTACGAAAGTTTATAAGCAAACACTAGACACACAGAGCTACACTTCTACAAATTTTTGGGATTTTTGGAGTTGATTTGCTATTTAAATTAAATCAAACAAAAACAGGACAGAAACAGATATTAAGTAATTCATAAATTAAGAAAAACGAGTTAGGGGTATTGCTATCCACCACCAAATAATCATGCAAACATGTTATGTTTCATTCAAATTCCTTTTATTTCCGGATGAAGATGCTCAAGTTGGCTCAATGTTAGAACTCAACCTATTACTCTTTCTTACGTAGTATGTTAAGAGAATGGCGTTTTCAACTTAACTTAGTCCCTAGCATGCAATCTAGAATGGCGTGTTCATAGATTTAACAAGTAGAAATCATTAAGAATGAAAAGAGTTTGAGTCATCACAAGGCATCGTAAGTACTGGCGTTGTCTTACTTATCCTAGAAATTGATTCACATGTTAATCGCAATTAACAAGTACTACTCTAGAATATATCTAGGTCCTCATTCGACAAGGGCAGGCACACACATATTCATAGCATTAGAATCCTCTATATACTTACTACGTATGCATTCATAGAAAACAAATAAAGAATTCATCAATGAGACAAGTAGTGAACCAATTTTCATCCATTCATAAAAGTAATTCAACGAAATGTCATAACAAAATTGCAATCATATTCGGGGCTTCAAAACAGCCCCTAACCTCTAAAAAATTAGTTACACATAGTTCTCAAAATAAACCAAAAGAAAGACATGAGTTTGAGAAGATAAAACCGAGAGAAGAGAATGCCAAGATTTCCTCCTTCATTTCCTTCCTTTCTCAACGCAGCAGCCTTGCTTTTTTTTCTATCTTTTTTTTTCTCTCAAGAACTCTCCTTTGCTGCTGCAACCTGCAGCCTTTATGCCCATGCTTGCTGCCCCATTTCTACTCCATAACTCACCCCACTAACAGCCATTTAGTGATGACAATAAGTGAGAGGAAATTGTAAAACAATTGTAACTCTTTGGGCAACCTTTATGCCAATTACTCCCACTCAATCCTCATCTTTAATTCCATTTCATCTGATATTTGAGGAGATGTCAGCTGGCTTGTTCTTGGCTGCAAGTTTTATTGGATTTATTGCCTTCAATGCAGTTACAAACTGCACAACGTCTTGGAAACCTTTCCGTGTTAAAATGGCCATAACTTCTTCTACAAAAATGCTATTAACAATCCGTGAAATGCTTCAGAAAATAGACATCCGTAGCTTTCTAAGCATATAAGGATCATTCTCTAATTCATTCTGAGCTGTTCGCAACTTGCTTCCAAAGTCAGCTGACCTGCACAGGCAGTTTTGACGAATTTGTCACTTAATATCCAACTTGTGCTATTTTTCTTTTATTTGCTTGACAAATCCCACAAAACACAAAAACAAAGTAAATAGCTCAAAAATATAAGGAACTAACTAAGAAAAGACAAGTGAATTTGATGTAAAATATATATAAATATGAGCTTATCAATGCTCTGACATCGCGTGTGAAATGAGTTCATGCCCATTCACAGCGCACTCTGGTATTTAGGTATTTATGTATTTTTAGGTTTAAATTTATTCACATTTTCCACATCACTATACTTTATGGCTTCGTCAACTTCCAGTTGTCGGCCAGCACGGCTTGATTCGAAGTCCTAGTGGACATTACGGGTTGGGGTGTGTCAATATGTAAAGTTACAATGACTGTATCAAATCATAATACAATCAGCTGTTTATTAAAATATTATATTTTCTTTTTTTAAACACATGTAAAACATCTTAAGAGGCGCGTAGCACCCGTGATTCAAAAAAAAGCATGGTTTAAAAAGAAAATGTTAATGAAGCACAAAGCAATTCTTGAATAGACTAACATATGTAATTATATTTGAAAAAGAATTTGTAGTTTGATTGCAAACATTGTGAAGCAACAAAAAAGAATTTGTAGTTTCATGAGGAACCATTAATTCACCAAGGATTTGAAGCAGCAAAAAATGATACGCAATGCACCAAAGCATCTCGAGGACTTTTTTTGTAAACAATGTGAGCCTTTCTTCGTTCGTTAATGTGTGTTATTTTTTATATGCTAGCTTTTTCATGTAATTTTGTTGTTCAATGTATTCAATTAGGGTGGTTTTTCCTATTCTTTCCAGACTATTTGATTTGGTTTGTATCATTGTTTGTTTTATTAGGCACAAGAGACCTATAAATGGCGTTTTACCTCTTTTTTTTTTTTAATAATCTTGTTGATGCACAAAATCAGTGAGGACTTTGGTACAACAGAAAGTGTTAAGTTTGTGACCTTCGCTAGATTGCTCCGGTCACTAGTGTGGATAAGTATGTCAATGGATATGGACAGGGAAGCAAACACAAGATGTACGTGGTTCACCCAGATTGGCTATGTCCACGGAGTAGAGGAGTTCTCATTAATTGTGAAGGGTTTACACAAGTACATAGGTTCAAGCACTCATTTAGTGAGTACTAGTGAATGATTTAGTACAAATGACATGAGGAAATATTGTGGGAGCATGATCTCCTTTTATAGAAGAGAGTTTCTAGCTTTTTTTTTTACATTGACACGTGTCGCGCTATGATTGACTTCTGATGTTGATACGTGTCGCACTGTGATTGGCCTCCTAGTTAGAGGGAAACTCTTCTGAGTCCTTAACAGTATAACGTTGACCGATGCTCAGTAGTTTCGGGATTGGTCAAGTATGATACAAACAGTGCTCCCCTAAGTTCCCGAATAAGGGAAGCTCCTCGGTTGGGGACTTGCAAGATCCAAGCCGCTGAGTAATCATGAAACTTCTAAGTACCGAAGTGTGGTATCGTCTTCACTTGCCTTATTTGTCTCATAGGTAGATGTGGCATCTTCTCTAGAAGTATTCTTCCTCCATCTAGGGGTGGTATCTTTAACAGGTGGAGATGCACAAGGTAATGTATCAATTTCGCTTGAAGCTTACTTGTAGTTTTAAGTTTGGTCAAGCGTGATACAAACTATGTAGTAGGAGTCCCCCAAGTCGCCGAGCTAGGAGATTTGCTGAAGAAGGTAACAGACAAGGTAAGCAATCAAACTTCCAAGCAAACAACATGGATCAGAGGTTAGACTTCGGCTTCCGGTTGATTGTTATCCTTCTCCTTGTGTCGTAAACAGCAACAAGGATAAGGAGAAGCAAATGGAGAAGAGATGATATGAGATACTTTTGCTTTTGAAGAAGTAACTTTCCACAAGCTTATTCTTGAACTAGGCTGGAGGGTTTTCTGGTTTCCTCTAGAGTATAAGGCCGACACAAGAATTTGAGGGTCAAAACAAGTCCATCAAATCTAGAGTACGTTCGACCCTGATGATATGGGATACTTTTGCTGTTGACAAAGTAGTGGATGTATCGGCACGTGTTCTCTTACGCTTGTCTCCACATGCTTCCTTATATCTTTCTCACTTGCCCTATATGTTCCTTAGGTAGATGTGGTATCTTCTCTGGAAGCATAAGATGTTGAAGATGAGTACTCGAGAGCAATGTCAGGTAAGTAATCAGGCAAGAGGTTCCAGGCAGTCAGTTCCTGATTGGAAGCTTGATTCCAAATGCTGACTGATTGCTCTTTTTCCTTTTGTCTTACAGGTAAGAACAAGGTCAAAGGAAAATACAGGGAAAAAGCATCATATGGGATACTCTTGCTTTTAACCCTGATGATGTGAGATACTCTTGCTCTGGTGTGGCTTGTTTGCAGAGGTATTATCAGGGGAAAAGAAGCTGAGTATTTCGAGAGACTCTGCTGAGAATGCCCTCTTGGATGTGAAAAAAAAGTTGAGCATTTTTTTTATTTGCAGGTCTGCTTGGCTGTGGAGGATGAAGGTCAACATATATAGGAATTGTCCCAACAGCGAGTGGTAACGCTGTTCCTTTACCCTTCTCGGTCATAGCAATGTAGTGGGAGCTCCAAGATTCACGTGTTTTAACTTTGTCAGAGCACTTTAAAAAAATGGTCTGTGGTATTTGGAAAGTTGATGTTGCGTGTGAAGATTGCAGACAAGCTTTATCCAAGGAAATCTAGCTCTTGAAGTTCGGAGAGTGGTGCCTCTTCGGTTTTTGAACAAGTAATCCAGTCGGGGATCTGGCTCTCGAGATTCGGAGAACGGTGCCTCTTCGATTTTTGAGAAAGCAATTCTATTGGGAGTCTGGCTCTTAAGATTTGGAGAGCGGTGCCTCTTCGATATTTGAGCAAGTAATCCTCTTGGAAATCTAGCTCTCGAGATTCGGAGATATGAGCCTCTTCAATTTTTGAGCAAGTAATCCTGTTGGGAGTTTGGCTCTTGAGATTCGGAGGGCGATGCCTATTTGATTTTTGAGCAAGTAATCCTGTTGGGAGTCTAGCTTTCGAGATTTGGAAAGCTGTGTCTCTTCGATTTTTGAGCAAGCAATCTTGTTGGGAGTGTTTTCTCGAATGTGAGTAAAGGTTGGCATTTTTGCCAGTCTGCCTCGTCACGGAGCACGGAGGTTGACACACATAGGGACTTTTTAGATATCAAGCAGTGGTGTTGTTCCTTTACCCTTGTGGGTAATAGTAGGGCAGCTGGACCTTCAAAATTTATGTGGCTAAACTTTGTCAGAGATCTTTGGCAAAGTTATATGTGGTACCCGAGAAGCTGATGTTACGTGCGGAAAGTGGTGCCTTTTCGGAATCCGGAGAATGGTGCTGATCCGAAATATATAAACACACAAAATTAAACCCTCTTTTTATCAATTGTAGTAAAGTATGTAAGTAGGGATCGTTCTAGGCCGGGGATTAGGAGGGATTGCTAAATCACTTGGAAACTGACTTGAAAACGTAAAAACAAAGTTTAAAACACTAACTAGACTCAAAGAATGCAAAACTATACTTTAAAACACTAAAACAAACCAAAAGACTCAAAACAGCCCCTAAACACTCAAAACTACCTTAAACACACAATCTGGGCAGTTTTGGGACTCTAACACAAACTTGGACGAATTTTGGTTTTCTAATGAACTAAAACACTTAAAAACATAATCTAAGACAAGTTCTAATTAATATGACTCAAAGAAATAAGATGGGGTTGATTTTGGACGAAAATAATTAAATTAAGACAAGAACAAAGTAAACAAATTCTTAGACAAATTTAAGTGAATCAAAACAGATTGTAAAATGAATTTGAATGAAACATATGGATGGAAGGCTAGCTAGGAGGTTCTTCTCCACACATGTCACACTTGCATACAAAACGATTTCCAGTTGCTTTTCGATAAGCTATGAATACTCAACGCCCCAAATTAACCGTGAATTGCACTAATTAACCCTCAGTTTTTCCACAGGTTATTGGGTTGGATGATTGCATACGACAACCCAAAACATTCCCTACAAGTTCCCTACATGAATTGCATAATAAAGATACAAGCAAGAATCATTAAGTTCTATGAAAAACATAAGCATTGACGAGGCACTCGTTACTATGATTTGCATGAAACTTATGCCAAAAATTTACTTAACGTGATTGTGACTAGCAACCTTCACTACTTGTGAATATAAGTTCATAACGATTAGGTGAAACTCCCTTATATTCTAGCGTTAAATTCATGCATGAAAATTAAGCGTGCACTCTCAACCAACATACACAAATCATTTTTTATATGATCGGATAAGTAAATTGAATTCACAACTTATGAATCACAACTGGATGTAATCAAATCATATTGCAAGTATGAACATGGTTTCGAATCACCCCCTAACTAAGAGGGGTTTAGTTCCTCATACTCACAAAGCAAAGATACATAAAATTAGACATTAAAATCAAAGGAAAGAAAACACCTAAAATGCTCCAACTTGGGTAGCAAGTGCATCCAAGAATTCTCCTTTGCTTGCTTGCGGCAGATTGCTTTGTGGACGGGTTTTTGGGTAGTTTTATGATGTAGAATGGATGGGGAATGGTATGGAAAGGTTTAGGGTAAGTGTGGAGGAGTGTTTGAGGGTTGGAGGGTGGTGGAGAACTAGGCAAAGAGGGTGGAAGAAGGTGGAGTGGCGGTTATGTTTTCTAGGCACTAGAATGGTGTTTTTGGGGTGTTTTGCTACCTAGGGTGAGTATGGACGAATTTCTGTGATGAATGGTGAATATGAGAGTGTGAACCCTTTGCCAAGGGGTGTAAACATGTATATATAGGCCCCAAAAACCTTAGAGAATCAGGTTAGGCTAGGGAGAATGCAAGGCAAAGAGTGTATGTGGTGTGCAATGGTCCAAGGGTGAAAATGAAGTGATGATGCAAAGTGTGAAGGGTAAAATGGAGTGGTCTTGTAGCTAGGGAGCATGAATGATTGTGTACATTGCATAGAGATGGAAAGGGAGGTGAAAATGTGTCAATAAATGGGTCAAAGGTGCAGCAACATGTGGTACACAAGGCATGGGATTCCAAATGTGAATGATGGAGCATCAATTGGTGCATGTTATGGTTGTGAAAGTTGTATAAATTTTTGTGGGTGAAGGGAACAAGAGGTATCAAGCAATTAAGTGTAATAATTAAATGAATTGAAGCATGAAATCAGAAATTATGTAGGGGACAAGAGTGATCAAGCATGGCATGGGAATCCAAAGGGAATTCTATGTTGTTTTGCATGGCAATGAAGGCAAGTTGGGGTGACAAATT
Source organism: Malus sylvestris (assembly GCF_916048215.2). Lineage (NCBI taxonomy): Eukaryota > Viridiplantae > Streptophyta > Magnoliopsida > Rosales > Rosaceae > Malus > Malus sylvestris. The sequence goes on from NC_062264.1 coordinate 1,218,471, forward strand.
TTTGGGCTGAGTTCTTCATCTTTTGGACCATAATTCTTCACATTCTTGGCCTCTTTAGTTCTCAAATTCGTCCATCCACTTTGGCCCAAATATGTGACATGCATTCCAAGCTCCATTTTGCTCCAAAATGCATCTTCTTGCCTACTTTGTCCATAAAATCTGAAAACACACGAAAATGACTTTAAACATTAAAATAACTAAGGAAACACGACATAAATGCACAAGAACAAGCCAACTAAGTCGCATAAATATGCTCCTATCAAATTCCCCCACACTTAGCTTTTGCTAGTCCTCGAGCAAAACAAAGAGATAAAACGAAACAAAGTAAATAAAACACAACCTAAACCTTCCAACATTTGCCTCAGGGATTTCCAATGCACATGACATGTTAAAAATCATTATCCCCACATATTTGAGTCATCTTCACACTTAAGCACGTACTTAATCATAGTCACTACTTACTTGTTCACAATTAATCGATTAAAATAATGTTTTTGATGTAGTAACATGCCTTAGAGAAATCACTCAATTCTTTACAAGATATGCACTCAATTTTCACTCAGATTTTCTAACTACACACCATATACTAGTTATATGTGAGAAGATTGATGTAGATATGAAAACGAACGCTCACATATATGTATCACAAAGAAAGCAATTTCTGGAGTTAATAAGCATGTTTAGATATGATCTCATGAATGGAATGCTACTACTTAGATGCGAGAACCAATGACACCATATTCTCATATCAATTTCAAACTCCACATATTGAAACGCATGACACTCAAGATGAAGTTAAGGGTTGTAACGGGGCTTGGGGTGATGGCTAACAAATGAAGGATAAGGATAACAATTGTTCTTAAAGCAATAGCAAGTAAAGTAATGAAATTGAAACTTAGAATTCACTTAGATTGCAGAAATCAGCTTTTAGACACGAAGGGAAAATTCAAGCAATATTTAGGGCCGAATTCTATGTTTTGGACCCTTTCTTCAACAAGCAGCACTTTAAAACTCTTTTTCGCATATTTTTCAACTCCTTTTTTTTTTTTTCTCAACTCTTCTTTTCTTTTCAACAAGCATAATAACTCACGCTTCCCCCACACTTGTTTTCTGCCATACATTAATCAAAAGAAATTCAATTTGAATCATGCTTTACTATGCTTCAAGAACAAGGGTATGGATGGTCCTAAACTAGGCTAGGTAAGGATAATGTGGTTTAACAAAGAGTGTAGGCTATCAAAGCTCAATGGGGTTAACTTAAACATATAACGATATGGGATACATGGCAGTTTGGCTTTGGTGGTGGTAACTACACAACTTCATCTTGAATATGTTTTATGCAAATCAATAGCATGCTTTGAATGAAATAGGCATGAGTTCTAGCATTTGGAACTAAATGATGAAACGCCTTCTAAGTAATAACCAAGCAAAGAATAATGAGATCATGCAACGACTTTTAGAAAACAAGAATGCACAGATTTTAACTCTCCAAATAAACGTTTAAGCTCAAGTCTCACAAGGTTGTAGCGTTAGTTTGAGTTCTTTCCTTCAAGCATGTTACAAAAACTAATTTTTTCTTTTATGATTACATGTGATTTCATAAGTTATAACCACAACCACGCATAAATAAAGAGTAAATCAAACTTTCATCCATGTTTATAACTCTCTTTAACAGTCATGCAATTACAAACCGAATCCTCATCATTGTGTTGGAAGGTACCCTAAGACACAAATAAGCACACAAAAACAACTCTTTTTGGGATTTTCAAAACAATTTTTCAAATTTTTATGAATTTTCGGATTTTTATGTCAAAACACACTGAAACACTCCAAAAACAGCTTAAAAATACTTAAAACAACAAGGAACAACACTAGAAGTAATGGGTGATAAATTTCTACAAATTTCATGCAAAACAATGGTTACCCCCCCACAATTAAATCAAACATTGTCCTCAATGTTTCAAGCATATACTCACACCAAAAACAAGCAAATAAAAAACGACAAATAAACATGACAAATATGGCAAAGTAAAAACCAGACAGAGTAGAGTTTAAGAACGCAAATCTGGTTTTAGAGATAGTTGATCTTGTTGACTTTCCACAACTTTGATCTTGAACTGGTTTGGAATTCTGAGCAGGGAATATCAGAGTGCAGTCTGCATTCTTCTCTGCTTGTTTCTTCTGCACGGCGGGCAGGCACGAGGTAAAGGTGTTGGTCTGTTTCTTTCTTCAATCTTTCCAAGTGCCCACCTCTTGCTCTCTTTCTCCTTGTCCTTAGTTGAGGATGAATCAGCACGTTGTCTCCACATGCTTCGAGGTATCATCTTCACTTCCCTTATAAGTGAGAGACAAAGAGAAACCATAAGATGATGAGTACTCGAGAGCAAGAGCTGGCTGGAGAAAGGACAGGGAGAAAGGACAGGGAGAAAGCATGATATGAGATACTCTTACTCTCAACCCTTATGATATGAAATACTTGTGCTCTGGATGGGTTGTTTGCAGGGGTATCCCAAGGGATGAAAAATACAGAGTGACTCGAGAGGGTTTGTTGGAAAGCCATTTCAGAGAGGATGAAGGGTTAAGTGAGGCTGAAAGTTGGGTGAGACTGCTTCACTTTGAAGTTCAACATTTATAGAATTTTCTTAATGGCTGGGAAGGCATTGTTTCATTACTCGTGTCGGCAAGCCTGGGATAATTTAACAGTAGTTTTCACGTGCATTCTGCTTCTCCAAAAATTTTCGACAGATTGCGCGTGATTTACGCAACGCAGATGTGCAAATTGACAGATGCTGACACGTCTCGATAAAGCAGAGGCCTCTTTAATATCTGGAATTTACGCTTCAAGTTCTGAGCTTCGTTGAGGGCAGAGATTGCATGTGACAAGTGCTGACGAGGCTGAGAGAGACAGATGGTTGGAATCGGTGCTTCGACAGACTGCCCGTGATTTTCACAAAGCTGAGTTGCGTGTGATGGGTGCTGACGAGGCTGAGACAGTTGACACTCTTGGATATCTGGAATTGGTGGTTTGTGAGCACGCCCAGCTTTTGAGAAAGCTGGCGCCTCTTCTATCTCTGAATGACTTCTTCGATTTCTGAGCTCACCTCTTCAATCTCTGAAATCCCATCGCGTGCTGATTTTTATAGAAGTATGCAGGACGTTCAAAGCACTCTTGAATTTCTGTCTGTAAAAACTCTCGTTTTGCACTTTTACGATCTTGACTTGTCCGATCTCCTCTTTCTTTAACACCTCTGAAAAATGTCTGGTCCTTCCGACCGTCGTTTTGACTTGAACCTTGGTGAAGAAGCGGCCCCTCCTTCTCCAGACAACATATGGCGCTCGTCCCTCATATCCCCTACTGGTCCTCTCACCGTTGGGGATTCGGTGAGAAAAATGACATGACCGCTGCGGTGGTGGCCCAGAACCTTGTCACCCCCAGAGATAACAGATTGCTCGTTAGACGGTCTGATGAATTGGCGGTTAAGGAGTCTCTGGCTCTTAGCGTGCAGTGTGCGGGTTCTGTGTCCAACATGGCCCAACGCCTATTTGCTCGAACCCGTCACGTTGAATCGTTTGTGGCTGAAATACAGAGTCTCAAAGAGGAGATTAGAGGACTCAACCATGAAAATAAACAATTGCATAAGCTTGCACACAATTATGCCACAAACATGAAGAGGAAAATTGACCAGCTGCAGGAAACTGATGGTCAGATTTTACTTGATCACCGGAGGTTTGTGGGTTTGTTCCAACAGCATCTGCCTTCGTCTTCTGGGGCGGCACCGCGTAGTGAAGCTCCAACTGATCAACCTCCGATACCTCCTCTTTCAGTGGCCCCACCGACTGCTGAGACTCCGCCGACTACTGCAACTCCGCCGACTACTGCGACCTCTCCCAAGCAGCCTTTGTGAAGGCTCCATCTTGTATTATGCTATGTTTCTTTATTTCCCAGTTTGCTATTCATTTCCACGAAATTTAATGTTAAAATCCTTTGCATATTTGTTAATGTTTCAAAATAGAAAGTCACAACCAAAAATAATTAAACAAGTAATAAAATTGACAATCAAGCAGAATAAATGGGTTGCCTCCCTTAAAGCGCTTGCTTTAACGTCTTCCAGCCGGACGATGAACACCTTCACTTCTCCTTGGAACCCATGGCATGCAGTGGGATCTCCTCCACAACATGCTCCATAAAGTGCTCGTAGTATGGCTTCAAGCGATGTCCATTCACCTTGAATTCTTGCCCGGTTCTCAAGCTTTTAATTTGGACTGCACCATGCACAAAAAGATTAGTAACAACAAACGGGCCAACCCACTTGGAACGTAACTTACCAGGGAATAGACGAAGGCGGGAGTTGAACAACAACACTTTCTGCCCAATTTCGAAAGTCTTGCCTCGAAGCATCTTATCATGGAATGCCGTGGTCTTCTCTTTGTAAATTCTAGCATTCTCATAAGCTCCATGCCTTATCTCATCAAGTTCACTCAATTGAAGCTTTCGATGAATTCCGGCTTGGTCCACATTCAAATTGAAGGTCTTGATGGCCCAATGTGCTCTATGTTCTAATTCCACGGGAAGATGACATGGCTTGCCATACACAAGCCGAAAAGGAGACATACCAATAGGGGTTTTGTAAGCCGTTCGATACGCCCATAATGCATCATCCAACCGTAAGCTCCAATCTTTTCTATTTGGCCCAACGGTCTTCTCCAAAATCTGTTTGATCTCACGATTCGACACCTCGGCTTGGCCATTGGTTTGGGGGTGGTAAGGTGTGGAGACCTTATGCGTCACATGGTACTTCTTGAGTAATGCCTCAATGGTACGGTTGCAAAAATGAGACCCACCATCACTGATTAGCACCCTAGGCATCCCAAACCTAGAAAAGATATTAGTTTTCACAAAATCTGCCACAACTTTAGAATCGTTAGTTCGAGTGGCTTTCGCTTCCACCCACTTGGAAACATAATCAACGGCAAGTAATATGTAAGTGAAACCAAAAGATGAAGGAAAATGACCCATAAAATCGATACCCCAAACATCAAAGATTTCAACAACAAAGATGGGTACCTGCGGCATTTGATCTTTTTGGCCAATATTACCTGTCCTTTGGCATCGATCACATGTTAAACAAAAGGTTCTAGCATCTTTAAACAAAGTAGGCCAATAAAAACCACATTCAAGAACCTTAAAAGCTGTCCTTTGGGTGCCAAAGTGACCCCCACATGCATGTGTGACAAAAACTTAAAATTGAGTGAAAATCTGATTCATGCACACATCTTCTTATAATCTGATCTGAACAATATTTCCACAAGTATGGGTCATCCCAAACATACAATCTAGCATCCTTTTTAAGTTTATCACGTTGGAATTTGTTTAGGGTGCTAGGAACTTGTTTAGTCACCAAATAATTCACCAAATCTGCGTACCAAGGAGCACTTACCTGAACGGACAAGAGTTGTTCATCCGGAAATGTTTCAGAGATGGGAAGATCCTCTTCTTCACGCACCAACCTGCTTAGGTGGTCGGCAACAACATTATCACTCCCCTTCTTGTCCTTGATTTCGATGTCAAACTCTTGAAGTAGAAGCATCCAACGAATGAGTCTAGGTTTAGCTTCTTTCTTGGTGAACAAGTACTTCAAGGCTACATGGTCAGTGAAAACAATAACTTTAGTACCAATTAGATATGATCTAAATTTATCTAAAGCAAATACAACCGCCAAGAGTTCTTTTTCGGTTGTAGAATAATTCAACTGAGCATCATTCAAAGTGCGTGAAGCATAATAAATAACATGTGGCTGTTTATTCTTTCTTTGACACAAAACAGCTCCAAGTGCATAATCCGATGCATCACACATCAATTCAAAGGGAATAGACCAATCCGGGGGAGTTATGATGGGTGCCGTGGTGAGGAGGTCCTTAAGATGCTTGAATGCTTGCTCACACGCCTCGTTGAACTCGAAAGGCACTTCCTTTTGTAGGAGACGGCATAGGGGTTGTGCAATCTTGGAAAAATCCTTGATAAATCGTCTATAGAATCCTGCATGACCAAGGAAAGAACGAACCTCTCTCACCGAAGTGGGAGAGGGTAAGTAGCGTACAAGATCTATTTTAGACTTATCAACTTCAATTCCACGTTCAGAGATAATATGACCCAAAACAATACCTTGTTTAACCATAAAATGGCATTTCTCCCAATTTAACACAAGGTTTGTTTCAACACAACGTTTCAAGATTAAAGTGCGATTATCCAAGCAATTATCAAAGGAATTACCAAACACACTAAAATCATCCATGAATATCTCAATAATCCTCTCAACATAATCAGAAAAGATGCTAACCATACACCTTTGAAACGTGGCAGGAGCATTGCACAAACCGAATGGCATGCGTCGATATGCAAACGTTCCAAAGGGACAAGTAAAAGTGGTATTTTCTTGATCATCCGGGGCAATAACAATTTGATTATAACCGGAGTATCCATCAAGAAAGCAATAAAAGGAATGACCGGCTAACCTTTCTAGCATTTGATCTAGGAATGGCAATGGGAAGTGATCTTTCCTTGTGGTTGCATTTAGCTTCCTATAATCAATGCACACTCGCCAACCGGTTTGAATTCGGGTGGGCACAAGCTCATTCTCTGCATTCTCGACAACCGTCACTCCAGATTTCTTGGGCACACATTGGATAGGTGAAACCCAACGGCTATCGGAGATGGGATAAATCACCCCACAATCTAGAAGTTTGATTATCTCTTTTTTCACAACTTCCATCATCGGAGGGTTAAGACGGCGTTGAGCCTCTCTAGTTGGTTTGGCCCCCTCCTCAAGAAATATGTGATGCATACAAGTCGTAGGGCTTATACCTTTAATATCGGCCAATGTCCAACCTAGGGAAGATTTGAACTCCTTCAAAACTCGAACTAGTTTCTCCTCTTCTTGTGCCGTGAGGGATGAGGAGATGATGGCAGGTAGTGTCTCGTTTTCCCCCAAAAAGATGTACTTCAAATGGCTTGGTAGGGGTTTGAGATCAAGTATGGGTGCCTGAACGATGGATGGAAGCAACTTGTTAGTCGAAATTGGAATGGAATCAAAGTTAGGAGACTTACCACCATGCTTAGGTAGTGACTCAAGGGCAGCAACCAACTCAAAAATTTCATCACTAGGAGGCATGACATGGCCTAGTCCATGTATGCCGTGGGTTACACTAGAATCTGCCCCCTTGGTTGTGAGTTCCATTCCTCGTGTAATGACTTTTTCAAGCGCATCGTCATTCAAATCTTCAAGATATCCCTACGCCAAAGAGTCAATTATATCAATAGAGAAACATGAATGGTCCTCACTAGGGTACTTAATGGAATCAGAAAGATTAAAATTAACAACTTCCCCATCAAATTCCATGGACAACGTTCCACTATACACGTCAATCTTCGTCCAGGCCGTCTTCATGAATGGCCTTCCAAGGAGGATGGGAAATGAAGACGCATGATCCGATTCATCCATTTCGAGCACTGATGCGAGAATTACTTGACACACAAATTAAACCCTCTTTTTGACAATTGTAGTATAGATGTAAGTAGGGTATCGTTCTAGGCCGGGGATTAGGAGGGATTGCTAATCTATTCTAAATTAATTTTAAAATATTAAACAAGACTCAAGGACACAAAACTAGGCTAAAAATTCTAATAACTCGAAACACTCTTAAAATGACTCAAAATAATGGAAACACTCAATTTAAACACTAGGAACTGAAATGGACGGAAATTAAATTAAAAGACTAACAATAAAGAAAACTAACTAAATAATATAATTTAATAATGGATGGGTGTTTGGTTTTGATGAAAAGTAAATTAAACTTAATTAAATTACAGAATTGACAAAAACATAAAATTAAGGTAAAATGATAAATGACGGACTAGCTAGAGGGTTTTTCTCCACACATGACACATATGCAACCTAAATTGATTTTCAGTTGTTCTTTCAATAAATTGTAAATCTCAACGCCCCAAATTAACCGTGAATTGCACTAATTAACCCTCAGTTTTTCCACAAGTTATTGGGTTGGATGATTGCATACGACAACCCAAAACATTCCCTACAAGTTCCCTACATGAATTGCATAATAGAGATACAAGCAAGAATCATTAAGTTCTATGAAAAACATAAGCATTGACGAGGCACTCGTTACTATGATTTGCATGAAACTTATGCCAAGAATTTACTTAACGTGATTGTGACTAGCAACCTTTACTACTTGTGAATATAAGTTCATAACGATTAGGTGAAATTCACTTATATTCTAGCATCAAATTCATGCATGAAAATTAAGCGTGCACTCTTAATCGACATACACAAATTAGTTATCAATCAAGCAGTTAAGCAAATTAAATCACAACTCAGAAATCACAACTGAAGGTAATCAATTCATATTACAAATATATTCATGGCTTTGAATTAACCTCTAGCCAAAATAAGTTTAATTACACATTATTGAAACAGAAATAAAATAGAAGTTTGGAAAGATTAAACCGAAAGAGGATCTGCTGCGTTCGTGCCCATGCTTGCCCTCTCCCTCGCTGACTTGCTTTCTGTTTATCACCTGGACTGCACTGCCTCACTTCTCTCACTACCGCTGCCCAATGGCAGCCCTCGTGTTCTCTGTCCGTGCTCACAGCTGCCAAATGGCAGCTGTTCCTCTTCAGCCTTATTTCCTCGCCTCTCACTCCCGCGTCTTTTCTGCGCCTCCTGCTCTCTCTGCGAGCTGCCCAAAGGCAGCCCTTTCCGAGTTTAATTCTCTGCGAGCTGCCCAAAGGCAGCGCCTCTTCCGTCCACCAATCCCCCCCCTTTCCTGCCCATTTCTTTTATATATTTCTTGTTCCATCCGCACCTCCTCGTTCAGCCTTCCACCTATCTTTTTATTCCATTCTTCTCTCGCTGCCAGCCTCTTCTGCTTATCTTCTCGGCTGACCCCCACTGCTCTCTTTCTTTATTCTTTTCTTCACCTCCAGCTGCAACACAGCTTCCACACTTCTTTCCCTTGGATTCTCGCTGTCTTTCCTTTTATTTTCATTTATTTTCTAGCAGCCCCACATAGCAGAAAAATAAGTTCTTTCGATCATGTTACTCTTACAAACACAAAATATCAAAAGTATCATAAATACTTAAAGCTTCCAACTAAATTAGACAAGAAAAGAAAAAGGATGAAATATATAGTTTAAATATTGGTTTATCATTTAGCGTCACAATGGGTTAGCAATATTGTAATTTAAATTTGCTTTTGACGAATTTATTACATAAAATTTCACTTGTTCTATTTTTATTTTCTTTGCATAACAAATCCTATAAATACAAAAATAACGTAAATAGCTCAAAAATATAAGGAACTAACTAAGAAAAGACGAATGAATTCGAAGTAAAAATATATATAAATATGATCCGATCAAATACCCCCATACTTAGCTTTTGCTAGTCCTCGAGCAAAACAAAGAAAACATGAAAAAGTACTAACATGAAAAACATTAGTTTCCCCCTATGTGACCCTCATAGAATTTCATTCGAGAAAACAAATCGTCAAGAACCATAGCTAGCACCAAACAAACTAATCCAAGTTCATCTTCCTTATTCAAATATTAGCAGTAATCTTTGAATCATCCTTGAAGTGTAGTGTGTGAGATAGCCATGCTAATGCAATTTCAAGTTTTTATTTTTAAAATCATCATATGCAAACTAGCGACCTTCTCACTAGATATGCACTCAATCACACATGTGTTTAGTTTTAATGTGTTTCGCTCAAAGAATCAAATGTGAAATTTCTACCATAAGCTTGCATAAAGATCACTTCTCCACAGTCATAATTGCAAAACTTAAATCAAGAGGACTTTTATTGGATGTAATGAGGCTTAGGGATAGGGTTATTGAAATGAAAGAATAGGAAAACACAAGTTCCAAGCTACATTGCAAGCAATTCTTTTGTTTAGATTTATAAGAACTCAATCTTTCCAGCGATTCTTCTAGCACCTCCAACCACACCCTTAAACTGAAACTTTAAAAACTTTTTATTTCATTTGTATACAATCTTTCTTTTTCTTTTTCTTTTCTTCTCTTTTCTCTTTTTTTTTTTTTTTTTTCTTAAATACAAACATGAAATACCCCCACACTTATTCTTTTGCCAAACACCTTCAAAGTACTTCACAAACATTTCTCATAAGACAATCTCACATTGCTCACTAGCTTGCTTGGAAAGGGTAAGGAAAAATGTTTCAGGTATAAGGGTAGACATATCTGGTGATAAGAAATAAAAGGCTCAACATACACGGCTCAAATTGGCAATCTAATGATATCATTTTTTCTTTGGGAAACATGGTTATTTGGGCCATAGTGGTAAATCTAATGCCTCTATCATTTCCAAGTTCATGCAATCAATGACAAACATTTCGAAAGATCGTTACGCAAGTTCTAGAGATGTATCTCACATAAGTTCATCACACATGAAAGAATAGGAGTGTATGAAAAATGCACACACTTTCAATAGGCTCAAAAACTCACATAGGATATATATGGTCACTAAATTCACATATGAAGCTTTAATTCATACTTTAGTTTCACATCAACAAGGCTATGTGCATTTGGTTTTTCAAAGATGATCAAACATGTACAAAACTAACAAGAGAATTAGGAATTTCACAAAACACATGTTAACTAAGTTCTTGATAATCATGATTCAAATTTTATCCAATTATATCGTTGGGTCGGGAAACTAACAAAAATCTAATTCAAAACAATAAGGGAAACAAGACAATATTTTTGGATTTTTAAATTTTCCGATTTTTTTTTTTTTTTTAATTTTTAAATTTTTTTTTTTTTTTTTTTTTTAAGAAAACAAAACTAATTAAGAAAACAAAAAACAACAACATAGAAACAAATGAAACCAGTTCGTAGTCGAAGGTACAAAAAAATTTTAATTTGGTCATTTTTTATACTCTTTACCCCCAAACTTAAACCGGACATTGTCCCCAATGTCAGAAAACACTATAATGCAAATAAAAATAAAATAAATAAATAATAAGAAACAAAATAACACAATGGGACTGAAAACTTCCCTAATTTGCAGTAAAATCAAGCGATGACCCCAAGCTAAAATTCTGCAATCAACTTCAAGGGTGGAAAGAACCAAAAGTTCCTGCAAAGAAAAGAAATAATTCAGTTAAGTAATGCAAGAAAATTGTAAAAAAAATGCAAACGAAAAATTGAAAATCACAATAAAAGACAATGCATAGAACTAATAAGTGATCATTGGTCGTGCTTGTTGACTTTCCACAGCTTTGATCTCGAACTGATTTGGAATTCTGAGCGAGAATTGCACAGTCTGCATTCTTCTCTGCTTGTTTCCTCTGCACGGCGGGCAGGCACAAGGTAGAGGTGTTGGTCTGTTTCTTTCTTCAATCTTTCCAAGTGCCCACCTCTTGCTTTCTTTCTCCTTGTCCCTAGCTGAATTGTCTCCACATGCTTCGAGGTATCATTTTCACCTCCCTTACTTGTCCCCCAAGTAGATGTGGTAGACAAAACGGAAGCATAAGATGAAGAAGATGAGTACTCGAGAGCAAGGCTAGGTAAGCAATCAGGAAGGGGTTCCAGGCAGTTGGCTCCAGATTGGAAGATTGATACCAAGTGCTGGCTGATTGCTCTCTTTCTCCTTGTCGTAAAACAAAGACAAGGAGAAGGACAGGGAGAAAGCATGATATGAGATACTCTTGCTTTCAACCTTTATGATATGAAATACTTTTGCTTTGAATGGGTTGTTCGCAGGAGTATCCCAAGGAATGAGGAACACTGAGTAACTTAGGAGGATTCTTTGGGAATGCATTCTCGGAGATGAAGAAGTGTTGAGAGGGTGTGCCTTTGCTGTGAAAGACGAAGGTAGATACTTATGGGACTTTTCTTCACAACCGGAACTATTCTCTCACTCATTGTCGGCAGCCGGTGGATGGATGAATAGTATAAATTACGCGCTTTCTGACAAAGCTGCCCGTAATTTCCGCAAAGCTGCCAGTTGCATGTGACGAGTGACAACACGTCTGGACAAATTGATCTTGCGAAATCCGGGGTTCGGCTCGTGGTTTCTGAGCAAGCTCAGCTTTTGAGAATTGCAACGCCTCTTTTGAGAAAAGAATTCGGCTTTTGAGAAAGGAAACTCCTCTTTTGAGAAAAGAATCAGGCGTTTGAGAAAGGAGCCCCGACTCTTCGATTTGCGAGAGGACGCTTCAACAATTTCTGAGGAGCGCCTCTTTGATTTCTTCTTTTTATAGAGGTGTTAATTTTGTTCCACAACACACTTGAGCTCCCTCTTGTAAACACTCCCTTCTTGCACTTGTTTAATCTTGATCATTCCGACTCTCTTCTTTCTTCACCACCTCTGAAAAATGTCTGGCCCTTCTGATCGTCGTTTTGACTTGAACATTGGTGAAGAGGCAGCTCCGCCTTCACCAGACAACATATGGCGCCCATCCTTCATATCTCCTACTGGTCCTCTTACCGTGGGGGATTCGGTGATGAAAAATGACATGACCGCTGCGGTGGTGGCCCGGAACCTTGTCACCCCCAGAGATAACAGACTGCTTGCTAGACGGTCTGATGAATTGGCGGTTAAGGAGTCTCTGGCTCTTAGCGTGCAGTGTGCGGGTTCTGTATCCAACATGGCCCAACGCCTATTTGCTCGAACCCGTCACGTTGAATCGTTGGTGGCTGAAATACAGAGTCTCAAAGAGGAGATTAGAGGACTCAAGCATGAAAATAAACAATTGCACAAGCTTGCACACAATTATGCCACAAACATGAAGAGGAAAATTGACCAGCTGCAAGACACTGATGGTCAAATTTTACTTGATCATCGGAGGTTTGTGGGTTTGTTCCAACCGCATCTTCCTTCGTCTTCTGGGGCAGCACCGCGTAATGAAGCTCCAACTGATCAACCTCCGATACCTCCTCCTTCCGTGGCCCCGCCGACTGCTGAAGCTCCGCCAACTACTGAAGCACCACCTGACCAATGAATGCTATTAGTTTACACATCATTGTAAAAAAATGTTTATTTCTATTTTTTTTTTTTTTTTTTTTTTTTTTTGTTTTTTGTTTTTTTTTGTTTTTTTTTAAATCAATGTAAAATATGTAAATCAATGTCAAAAAGACTTTGGTTAACCTTCCCCAACACTTAAACTAAATAACACAAACTCACAGAAATCAACCAAATAACACAACTAACTAAACAAAACAAAATGAAAGCAGTAAAGATAAGGGTGTAAGAATTCAAATCTGATTTGGTTAGCGATTCCAAAGTCTCCCTTCGTTGAATGCTTGGGTTGCCTCCCAAGAAGCGCTTGATTTAACGTCTTTAGCCGGACGAATCTTTCCTTTAACCTCCCCTCGGCTCCAAAGCATGGAATTTATCTTTTAATGGGAGGTGATACTTGAAATGATTCGGCAATGGTTTAAATTCAAGAGTGGGTGCCTGAATCATCAAAATAAGAAACATGTTAGTATAAATTAAAATTAAAATTGGAGAAGATGGCTTATTTTCTTTTTCCGACACAAACTCAATGACAAACACCACATCTGTGAACATTTCCGGGACTTTGAACTTGGCCAGGTTTACTATGATGGTTGTGGTTTGTCCCGTGTCATCAAACTCAACTGCTTTGGGCTTGATTGTCTCATGCACAGCCCCTTGGATGAATTCTTGATCTGCTTCAACCACTTCATTCTCTTGAATCCCTTTTCTTGGTGTGCAAGGTTCTTCGAACGTTTCAATACCATCGGGAACTTGTTTTGGTGCACCAAGAATTGGGATATCACTTTGCACCTTTGGAAGAGCTTCCACAATGTCTTTTTCACTCTCTTTGATATTTGGAATAAAAAACCTGCAAGGACAAAGGACATTCGGAGGAATAATGTTAGAATGAAGTGAATTTAGAACTTCCTCACCTGAGTTGGATGACATAGGGATTTGAGGAGCTTGCAGCAAGAATTCTTCTAAACTGCCCAGGTCGTCCTCCTCCTCTTCTGCTTGCAGCAGCAATTCATCCATGTTCGGGCTGTGTTTGGATGGTTCTGGGACAGCTTCATCCTTCATGTCACCTTCCAAAGTGATGGCTTCATCGATTTCACTTTCTGCTTTTGAATTTGCAATGTTTGAGTTGGAAAGTTCACTTTGATCTCGAATCTGTGCCATGAATTCCACAATTTGCCCAACTTGCATCTCCAATTCGTCCACTCTTTTGACTCGGTCTTGCATCTCCTGGTTTTGATTTTCTACTCCCTGATTCAAAGAGGTGAGTAACTTATTAAGTGTATCATTATCCAAGGATGTACCTGAATTGAATTGGGTTGATTGTTGTGGTGGCTGTGACGGTTCATATGGCCACTGATAGAACTCTTCCGATGGCGGCAATTGTTCTTCTTTTCGTAAACCCTGCGCCACAGAAATTAGTCCTTCCAGAATTTCATTATAATTCATGGGCATATTTTGATTTGATTGGAATTGTTGTGGGGAATGTTGTGGTGGCTGCATAGGTCTTGAATAGAACTCGTCTTGCTGCCAATATCCACCTTGTTGAGGTTCATCCCACATATAATCTGAATTACCTCTCCAATCTGAATTGTAAGCGTTGGAAAATATGTTGCCCCTTGATTGGTTATGGCCTTGATATCCCCAAACATCTTCATTTGCATAAAATTGAGGACTTTGATAACCTTGCCCATAGGGCACATCAAATGTAGGGACACTTGGCATTGTGGTCCGTTCGGCATTATGAGTTAATTGAGCAGTGAGCTGTGCCAATTGAGCTTGAATGGTCGCAAGTGCCATGTCTCGCTCCATTTGTACCTAAAATCAAAGAAAGAAAAATAAATCAAATATCAAAAGTAAAATACACAAACACCAATATAAACATAAACAAAAACAAAAATAAAGGGATTAGCAAAGTTGCTAATCCCCGGCAACGGCGCCAAAATTTGATGCGAGAATTACTTGACACACAAATTAAACCCTCTTTTTGACAATTGTAGTATAGATGTAAGTAGGGTATCGTTCTAGGCCGGGGATTAGGAGGGATTGCTAATCTATTCTAAATTAATTTAAAAATATTAAACAAGACTCAAGGACACAAAACTAGGCTAAAAATTCTAATAACTCGAAACACTCTTAAAATGACTCAAAATAATGGAAACACTCAATTTAAACACTAGGAACTGAAATGGACGGAAATTAAATTAAAAGACTAACAATAAAGAAAACTAACTAAATAATATAATTTAATAATGGATGGGTGTTTGGTTTTGATGAAAAGTAAATTAAACTTAATTAAATTACAGAATTGACAAAAACATAAAATTAAGGTAAAATGATAAATGACGGACTAGCTAGAGGGTTTTTCTCCACACATGACACATATGCAACCTAAATTGATTTTCAGTTGTTCTTTCAATAAATTGTAAATCTCAACGCCCCAAATTAACCGTGAATTGCACTAATTAACCCTCAGTTTTTCCACAAGTTATTGGGTTGGATGATTGCATACGACAACCCAAAACATTCCCTACAAGTTCCCTACATGAATTGCATAATAGAGATACAAGCAAGAATCATTAAGTTCTATGAAAAACATAAGCATTGACGAGGCACTCGTTACTATGATTTGCATGAAACTTATGCCAAGAATTTACTTAACGTGATTGTGACTAGCAACCTTTACTACTTGTGAATATAAGTTCATAACGATTAGGTGAAATTCACTTATATTCTAGCATCAAATTCATGCATGAAAATTAAGCGTGCACTCTTAATCGACATACACAAATTAGTTATCAATCAAGCAGTTAAGCAAATTAAATCACAACTCAGAAATCACAACTGAAGGTAATCAATTCATATTACAAATATATGCATGGCTTTGAATTAACCTCTAGCCAAAATAAGTTTAATTACACATTATTGAAACAGAAATAAAATAGAAGTTTGGAAAGATTAAACCGAAAGAGGATCTGCTGCGTTCGTGCCCATGCTTGCCCTCTCCCTCGCTGACTTGCTTTCTGTTTATCACCTGGACTGCACTGCCTCACTTCTCTCACTACCGCTGCCCAATGGCAGCCCTCGTGTTCTCTGTCCGTGCTCACAGCTGCCAAATGGCAGCTGTTCCTCTTCAGCCTTATTTCCTCGCCTCTCACTCCCGCGTCTTTTCTGCGCCTCCTGCTCTCTCTGCGAGCTGCCCAAAGGCAGCCCTTTCCGAGTTTAATTCTCTGCGAGCTGCCCAAAGGCAGCGCCTCTTCCGTCCACCAATCCCCCCCCTTTCCTGCCCATTTCTTTTATATATTTCTTGTTCCATCCGCACCTCCTCGTTCAGCCTTCCACCTATCTTTTTATTCCATTCTTCTCTCGCTGCCAGCCTCTTCTGCTTATCTTCTCGGCTGACCCCCACTGCTCTCTTTCTTTATTCTTTTCTTCACCTCCAGCTGCAACACAGCTTCCACACTTCTTTCCCTTGGATTCTCGCTGTCTTTCCTTTTATTTTCATTTATTTTCTAGCAGCCCCACATAGCAGAAAAATAAGTTCTTTCGATCATGTTACTCTTACAAACACAAAATATCAAAAGTATCATAAATACTTAAAGCTTCCAACTAAATTAGACAAGAAAAGAAAAAGGATGAAATATATAGTTTAAATATTGGTTTATCATTTAGCGTCACAATGGGTTAGCAATATTGTAATTTAAATTTGCTTTTGACGAATTTATTACATAAAATTTCACTTGTTCTATTTTTATTTTCTTTGCATAACAAATCCTATAAATACAAAAATAACGTAAATAGCTCAAAAATATAAGGAACTAACTAAGAAAAGACGAATGAATTCGAAGTAAAAATATATATAAATATGATCCGATCAAGCACATAAAAATCTGCTGGAAAGACTAAATGATCAACCTGCACCAAAACGTCTTCCAACACTCATTTTGGATAAGCGTTAGATCTATCGGCCAATTGTATGATTACACCATCATGTTTCAACTCACCTAAGTTCATAGATACATAAATGGAGTATGGCATAACATTTATAGAGGCTCCTAAATCTAGCATGGCAGATTTGAAACGAGTGTTACCAATGACGCACGGAATTGTAAAGCTACCCGGATCTTTGCATTTGGGGGGTAGTTTGCGTTGCAAGATGGCGGAGACATTCTCACCTACCTTTACCACTTCCTTAGTCGCCATCCTCTTCTTAGTGGTGCACAACTCCTTCAAAAACTTGGCGTACCTTGGGACTTGCTTGATTGCATCCAACAAAGGTATGTTTACTTGAACTTTCCTAAATGTCTCAAGGATGTCCTTTTCAGCTTCCTCCTTCTTTGTTTGCATAAACCTACTAGGAAAAGGAGCATTCGAAGGAAAAACATTAGTAGGAACCGAATTTGACACATTCTTACCTTTATTGGCCGATTTGGACAGATTTGGGACATTAGAAACTTGCGGCAAAGGTGCTCCCACCTTTGCCGTGAGTGGGCTTGCTTCCTCCTCTTCAAATTGAAGTTTTTCATCCTCTTTGTGACCTGTTTTTGATGAAGAACCTGCCCCGATCTCTTTTCCACTTCTCAAGAGTATGGCCTTTGCACTTTCAAAGCCTCCCTTCGGGTTTGGAATGGTAGAACTAGGAAGCCTTCCTTGGTCTCTAATCTGCCCAACAACCTCGGCAATCTGCCCCATTTGTTTCTCTAGTTGGTCCACTCTTTTATTTTGATTTTCCTGCCCATTAGTCAAAGTGGTTAGTAACTTAACAAGTGTATCATTATCCAAAGCATTACCTGAAGTATTTGGGGCAGATTGTGGTTGGACTTGAGGGGGTGCGTATGGTTTGTTGTAGAAGCCCGGGGGTTGTTGCCTAAAGCCTCCTTGTGGTTGGGCTTGTTGTGGCTCTCTCCATTTGAAGTTTGAATGGTCTCTCCACCCCGAATTATACGTGTTGGAATATGGATCATGTCTTGGCTGATTTTGGCTTTGAAACCCAATGGCATTAGCGCTCTCCCATCCACCATTCTCAATGAGTTGAGGACACTTTTCGGATGCATGTCCTTGGATAGAACATACGCCACACACCATGGGTCCTTGAATCTTCATTCCCTCGGCCATCTGTGAAACAAGAGAAGTAAGATTAGCTAACTGAGATTGAATATTGGAAGTGGAACTTACCTCATGCACTTGTTGCCGTGGGGGTCCTCTTTGGCCTACACCTTCGTATTGTTGAGCGTTCAACGCTCGATTAGCAATCAAGATTTTTACAGCCATGGGCGTTTTGTCTACCAATGCTCCACCCGCCGAGGCATCGAGCATTTGACGTTCTAGTGGTATGAGCCCTTCGTAGAAGTATTGCAAAAGCAATTCCTCCTTCATCTGATGTTGTGGACAAGAAGCAACAAGTGATTTAAATCGTTCATAATATGTAGGAAAAGACTCACCTTCATCTTGTTGAATTCCACTTATTTTTATACGAAGAAGAATGATGCGAGAAGTTGGGAAAAACTTCTCCAGAAACGCCCTCTTCATACTCTCCCAAGATGTAACTGTACCGGGAGCCAACTCGTATAACCAATCCTTGGCTTTGTCCATTAAAGAGAATGGAAAAGCCTTCATCTTTAAAATACTTCCGTCAACGGTAATCGGAGTCATACTTGAGCACACCACTTCAAATTCTTTCAAATGTTTGTTCGGATCCTCCATGGACAGCCCATGGAACTTTGGAATGTGGTGGAGCAAACTTGACTTTAACTCGAACTCTTCAATTTTACCTTGAGCAGCCATGGGATATTGGATACACAATGGTGCGGCATTATCCAAACCCGAGGCGGCAAGCTCCTTGAGCGTACGGTTGTCCATGGCTATATCTTGCTCTTCTCCACCCACTTGTGCCGTGGCCTTCTCTTCAACCTCAACTTCTTGCTCTTCTAATTCAGGCTCGGGACTAGGAGGATTAGACTCTTACAATTTCTTTTTCCTTCTCAAAGTCCTCTCAAAATCACCGTCAAAGTCGGAGATATGCTCACGAACAGGTTGTGAGCTACGGGTCATAAACTAGTACCTAAAAACAAAGAAAACAAAACAAATCAGCAACTTAAACAGAAACTTAAACAAAATACAATAATTCGAAAGAAAACAATCCAAGAGATTAGCAAAGTTGCTAATCCCCGGCAACGGCACCAAAAATTTGATGCGAAATATATAAACACACAAAATTAAACCCTCTTTTTATCAATT
Source organism: Malus sylvestris (assembly GCF_916048215.2). Lineage (NCBI taxonomy): Eukaryota > Viridiplantae > Streptophyta > Magnoliopsida > Rosales > Rosaceae > Malus > Malus sylvestris. The sequence continues at coordinate 1,237,761 of NC_062264.1, forward strand.
GTAGTAAAGTATGTAAGTAGGGATCGTTCTAGGCCGGGGATTAGGAGGGATTGCTAAATCACTTGGAAACTGACTTGAAAACGTAAAAACAAAGTTTAAAACACTAACTAGACTCAAAGAATGCAAAACTATACTTTAAAACACTAAAACAAACCAAAAGACTCAAAACAGCCCCTAAACACTCAAAACTACCTTAAACACACAATCTGGGCAGTTTTGGGACTCTAACACAAACTTGGACGAATTTTGGTTTTCTAATGAACTAAAACACTTAAAAACATAATCTAAGACAAGTTCTAATTAATATGACTCAAAGAAATAAGATGGGGTTGATTTTGGACGAAAATAATTAAATTAAGACAAGAACAAAGTAAACAAATTCTTAGACAAATTTAAGTGAATCAAAACAGATTGTAAAATGAATTTGAATGAAACTTATGGATGGAAGGCTAGCTAGGAGGTTCTTCTCTACACATGTCACACTTGCATACAAAACGATTTCCAGTTGCTTTTCGATAAGCTATGAATACTCAACGCCCCAAATTAACCGTGAATTGCACTAATTAACCCTCAGTTTTTCCACAGGTTATTGGGTTGGATGATTGCATATGACAACCCAAAACATTCCCTACAAGTTCCCTACATGAATTGCATAATAGAGATACAAGCAAGAATCATTAAGTTCTATGAAAAACATAAGCATTGACGAGGCACTCGTTACTATGATTTGCATGAAACTTATGCCAAGAATTTACTTAACGTGATTGTGACTAGCAACCTTCACTACTTGTGAATATAAGTTCATAACGATTAGGTGAAACTCCCTTATATTCTAGCGTTAAATTCATGCATGAAAATTAAGCGTGCACTCTCAACCAACATACACAAATCATTTTTTATACGATCGGATAAGTAAATTGAATTCACAACTTATGAATCACAACTGGATGTAATCAAATCATATTGCAAGTATGAACATGGTTTCGAATCACCCCCTAACTAAGAGGGGTTTAGTTCCTCATACTCACAAAGCAAAGATACATAAAATTAGACATTAAAATCAAAGGAAAGAAAACACCTAAAATGCTCCAACTTGGGGAGCAAGTGCATCCAAGAATTCTCCTTTGCTTGCTTGCGGCAGATTGCTTTGTGGACGGGTTTTTGGGTAGTTTTATGATGTAGAATGGATGGGGAATGGTATGGAAAGGTTTAGGGTAAGTGTGGATGAGTGTTTGAGGGTTGGAGGGTGGTGGAGAACTAGGCAAAGAGGGTGGAAGAAGGTGGAGTGGCTGTTATGTTTTCTAGGCACTAGAATGGTGTTTTTGGGGTGTTTTGCTACCTAGGGTGAGTATGGACGAATTTCTGTGATGAATGGTGAATATGAGAGTGTGAACCCTTTGCCAAGGGGTGTAAACATGTATATATAGGCCCCAAAAACCTTAGAGAATCAGGTTAGGCTAGGGAGAATGCAAGGCAAAGAGTGTATGTGGTGTGCAATGGTCCAAGGGTGAAAATGAAGTGATGATGCAAAGTGTGAAGGGTAAAATGGAGTGGTCTTGTAGCTAGGGAGCATGAATGATTGTGTACATTGCATAGAGATGGAAATGGAGGTGAAAATGTGTCAATAAATGGGTCAAAGGTGCAGCAACATGTGGTACACAAGGCATGGGATTCCAAATGTGAATGATGGAGCATCAATTGGTGCATGTTATGGTTGTGAAAGTTATATAAATTTTTGTGGGTGAAGGGAACAAGAGGTATCAAGCAATTAAGTGTAATAATTAAATGAATTGAAGCATGAAATCAGAAATTATGTAGGGGACAAGAGTGATCAAGCATGGCATGGGAATCCAAAGGGAATTCTATGTTGTTTTGCATGGCAATGAAGGCAAGTTGGGGTGACAAATTTTTGGGCTGAGTTCTTCATCTTTTGGACCATAATTCTTCACATTCTTGGCCTCTTTAGTTCTCAAATTCGTCCATCCACTTTGGCCCAAATATGTGACATGCATTCCAAGCTCCATTTTGCTCCAAAATGCATCTTCTTGCCTACTTTGTCCATAAAATCTGAAAACACACGAAAATGACTTTAAACATTAAAATAACTAAGGAAACACGACATAAATGCACAAGAACAAGCCAACTAAGTCGCATAAATATGCTCCTATCAGGTGCCTCTTCAATTTTTTAGCAAACAATCTTGTTGGGAGTGTTTTCTCGAATGTGAGTAAAGGTTGGGCATTTTTGCCAGTCTGCCTTGTCACGAAGCACGGAGGTTGACACACATAGGGACTTTTTAGTTATCAAGCAGTGGTGCTGTTCCTTTACCCTTGTTGGTAATAGTAGGGTAGCTGGACCTTTAAAATTTATGTGTCTAAACTATGTCAGAGATCTTTGGCAAAGTTATATGTGGTACCCGAGGAGCTGATGTTGCGTGTGGAAAGTGGTGCCTCTTTGGAATCCGAAGAGTAGTGCCTCTTCGATTTTTGAACCAACGGCCCTGTTGCCCTTTCTTTTATAAGGGCACCAATTATGTGCAAGAAGTACATTCAGAGAGTTATTGCTTGTAGGAATTTTCCCCTTACTTCAGAGATTTATTGCACCTCATTTCTCCTTCATCATTTCTGAGAATGTCTGGCTCATCTGACCGTCGTTTTGACTTGAACTTTGGTGAAGAGGCAGCCATGCCTTCTCAAGAAAACATATGGCACCCATCCTTCTTATCCTCTACTGGTCCTCTTACTGTTGAGGACTCTGTGATGAAGAATGATATGACCGCTGCGGTGGTGGCCAGGAACCTTCTCACTCCCAAAGATAACAGACTACTTTCCAAACGGTCTGATGAGTTGGCTGTTAAGGATTATCTGCCTCTTAGTGTTCAGTGTGCAAGTTCTGTGTCTAATATGGCCCAACGCCTATTTGCTCGAACCCACCAAGTTGAATCATTGGCGGCTGAAGTGATAAGTCTCAAGCATGAGAATAAACAGTTGCACAGGCTCGCACATGACTATGCTACAAAGATGAAGAGGAAACTCGACCAGTTGCAGGAATCTGATGGTCAAATTTTACTTGATCATCAGAGGTTTGTAGGTTTGTTCCAAAGGCATTTATTGCCTTCGTCTTTTGAGGTTGTACCGCGTAATGAAGCTCCAAATGATCAACCTTCGATGCCTCCTCCTTCTAGGGTTCTGCCTAGTACTGAGGCTTCGAATAATCACCCTCTGGTGCCTCCTCTTTCTGAGGCTCTGCGACTGCTGAGACTTCTCCTGAGCAACCTTTGTGAAACCTCCCTCTTGGTTTGTTTATTTTGATTCATGTATATGTACATATTTGTAACTTATCGGAGATATCAATAAATAAGTTTTGCTTCATTTCAACGTATTGTGTTAAATACACCAAGGCCTTCTTCACTAAGTTCTTTGAATTTTTCCTTTTGTTGAAGCTTGTATGTTGAAGCTTTGTGAGTGAAGCATGTAGGTTGAGGTAGTGCTCCCTTAATTTCCCGAGTGAGGAAAACTTCTCGATTGGAGACTTAAAAAAATCTAACTCACTGAGTGGTCGTGAGACTTCCGAGATTCAAGGTGCAGTAACATATGGTAGGAGTCCCCCAAGTCTCTGGTCGAGGGAGTTGACGAATGAGCTGTCTTGCTAGTAGCCAAGTTTCCAAAGTAACAAAACTTCACCATTTTCCTTTCTAAGTAGTAGCCCAAAACTCTTCCTTCATATATATTTGTTATGAAAGTTGTTAGGCTCAAAGAAGATGAGACCTAGGCAATTTTGTTTTTTTTTTTTTAATGTTCGATTTTTTTTTTTTTTTTTTATGAATTTTTGAATTTTCGAATTTTCAAATTTCTGAATTTTTGAATTTCCGAAAATATATATATATATTAAGCTTTATAGGTGAAGCTTTGTAGGTGAAGCTTTGAGGTTGAAGTTTTGTTAGGTACCATGAATTGATTTTGCTTTACACTATCTTGATCAAGATAGTGTGAAGCTTTTGTAGGTGAAGCTTTTGTGTTGAGGCTTTGTAGGTGAAGCTTTTGTGGGTGAAGCTTTTGTGGTGGGGGAAGCTTTTGTGGGTGAAGCTTTTGTGGGTGAAGCTTTTGTTGCTGAAGCTTTTATGGGTGAAGCTGTTATGGGTGAAGCTTTTGTGGTGGGTGAAGTTTTTGTGGATGAAGTTTTTGTTGGTGAAGCTTGCTTTTGTGGGTGAAGCTTTTGTTGGTGAAGCTTTTATGGGTGAAGCTTTTGTGGGTGAAGTTTTTGTTGGTGAAGCTTTTATGGGTGAAGCTTTTGTGGTGGGTGAAGCTTTTGTGGGTGAAGCTTTTATAGGTGAAGCTTCTGTAGGTGAAGCTTTGTAGGTGAAGCTTTGGAGTTGAAGCTTTTGTTGGGTACCATGAATTGATTTTGCTTCACACTATCTTGATCAAGATAATGTGATGTTTTTGAGAATTTGTAGTTATCCTTCATTGATGAAGCTTTTGTTGGTGAAGCTTTTGTTGGTGAAGCTTCTGTGGTAAAGCTTTGTTGGGTACCACGAATTGATTTTGATTCACACTATCTTGATCAAGATAAGGTGAAGCTTTTGAGAATTTATAGTTGTCCTCCATTGATGAAGCTTTGTTGAATTTCTAAATTTTTTTTTTTTTTTTTTTGGAAACTAGAAATTTGAAAATGTGAGAGAGACAACATATACAAATTTTGCTTCCCCACTGTTGAGAAAGAGATTGTGAAGCAAGCCACACCTTGTAGTAGTCGAAGGTTTGGATGAACCATATAAATTGAATTTGTTTCGAACAGTCTTGAATTTTCTTCGAAGGTTTGAGAATTGTAGTTGCCCTATATTGATGAAGCTTTTGTTGGCACCATAAATTGGTTTTGCTTCACACTGTCTTGATCAAGAGTGTGTGAAGCTTTTGAGAATTGTGGTTGCCCTCCATTGATGAAGTTCTTGTTGGCACCATAAATTAGTTTTGCTTCACACTGTCTTGATCAAGAGTGATCAAGAGTGTGTAAAGGTTTTGAAAATTGTGGTTGAACTCCTTTGATGAAGCTCTTGTTGGCACCATAAATTGGTTTTGCTTCACACTGTCTTGATCAAGAATGTGTGAAGCTTTTGAGAATTATGGTTGAACTCTTTAGATGAAGCTTTTGTTGGCACCATAAATTAGTTTTGCTTCACACTGTCTTGATCAAGAGTGTGTTAAGCTTTTGAGAATTGTGGTTGCCCTCCATTGATGAAGCTCTTGTTGGCACCATAAATTGGTTTTGCTTCACACTGTCTTGATCAAGAGTGTGTGAAGCTTTTGAGAATTGTGGTTGCCCTCCATTGATGAAGCTCTTGTTGACACCATAAATTGGTTTTGCTTCACACTGTCTTAATCAAGAGTGTGTGAAGCTTTTAAGAATTATGGTTGCCCTCTATTGATGAAGCTCTTGTTGGCACTATAAATTGGTTTTGCTTCACACTGTCTTAATCAAGAATGTGTGAAGCTTTCTATGAGTTATAGTGTTCGCATTGTTACAGAGGGGAAATGTCTGAAGCAGATGCAAGAGGGCTGAATAGCTTGATCTTCTTATGCCATGCACTGAAGTTGTTATTGGCTTGCAATAAGACTTTGTTGGTGACTATAGCTTTTGTTGGGCATAAGTGCTCCCCTAGTTGAGTTGTTAAGCTTGAGGGTTTTTTATTATTTATGAATGCTAGGAGTTCACATGTACAAGTTGTACGACTCTTCTTCTGGTAGGTGGAATGAATGGTGAGTTGCTTTCATCACTTGGTTGGTGGTACGAAAGTGAGTTCCTTCATCACCTTTCATCACATTTCATCAACTGGTTGGTAGCACGAGGATGAGTTCTTTCTTCACCTGTTTGGTGGCATGAATGGCAAGTTGCCAAATGATATTAGAGTACGGGTTGTACATTTCATCACCTAGTTGGTGGCATGAAGATGAGTTCCTTCTTCACCTGGTTGGTGGCATGAGTGGCAAGTTGTCAAATGATATTAGAGTACGGGTTGTACATTTCATCACCAGGTTGGTGGCATGAAGGAGAGTACGAGTTGTACATTTCATCACCTGGTTGGTGGCATGAGTGGCAAGTTGCCAAATAATATTGGAGTACGGGTTGTACATTTCATCAGCTGGTTGGTGGAATGAAGGAGAGTACGGGTTTTACATTTCATCACCTGGTTGGTGGCATGAAGGAGAGTACGGGTTGTACATTTCATCACTTAGTTGGTGGCATGAAGATGAGTTCTTTCTTCACCTAATTGGTGGCATGAGTGGCTAGTTGCCAAATGATATGAGAGTACGGGTTGTACATTTCATCACCTGGTTTGTGGCTTGAAGAAAGTACGGGTTGTACATTTCATCACCTGGTTGGTGGCATGAAGATGAGTTCCTTCTTCACATTTCATCACCTGGTTGGTGAGAATAAGGGCAAGGTGTCGAGGCACATTATAGCAAGTGTCGAATGACACAAAGTATGTTGAACCCTTTCAAAGCACAGTTAGCTTATGTATGGATGTGTTGGAATGTATAATGTTTGTGTATAAATGTGTTGGAATGTATGACGTTTATGTATGAATGTGTTCTAATGTGTGATGTTTATGTTGATTGATATGATTGATGCTTATGAATGTTTTACTATACATGAAGGGATCCATGCTTTTGATATGTGAACCATGTTGGTTGTAACACTTAGTATCACATACTTTGTGTCAAAGTACGCATGTTGAAGCTTTGAGTTGGAGTATAAGGATAGGTCAGTGTAGACCAAGTGTTCCAATGCTAGGAACGCAAAAGACTTAGAAGAAGTTGTCTGAATTCCTTTTTCTTTAAATATTTGCTGAATGGCTTGTGTGACAAAAGATCTCAAGCGGTTGAGAGTCAAAACATTTGTAATGTGTATGCCTTCTTATAATAGCATTTCCTTTAGTACCTAGTCCTCCACTTTGAAAGAGTGAGGCTTGGCCCCATAGTCATAATAGTCGACGGTATGTTCACCCCTGGTTGTCTTAATACGAACTTTTATCCCTCTTGTTGTAATGGGCTCGCTGAGAGTAAAAATTCTTCCTCTTACCAAGAGACAGATACGTTTGGTGACTTAGCGAGTAGCTAAATGAGGCAGGAGATGATGCAATGGGTGTCTGAATGGCTAAGATCTCCTCACTTGGTAGAACTTGACTTCCACTTCCCACTTGTTGATAAGGGTTAACCATATGGGGGTTCCCTTGGTATGTCCTTGCTTCGGCGGAGGCGTGGTTGTAAGCTTATGCCATCACCTCAAAATAAGTCTTCCAAGTGTTGGCATTGATCATGTACTTGCAGAAACAATCACGTAGGCCTACCATGAAGGCCTTGAGGGTGGTCTTGTAATCTGCCTCAACGCAGCGAGAATACTCATGGCTGAAGCGCCCAGCATACTCTGGTAGTGACTCGTCCGGCTTCTGGCGAATAGTGTACAAGTCATCTGCAGAATGTAAGCGATTGGTCTGGAAGATGTGTTGAGAGACAAACAGTTTCCTCAGTTCCTCAAATAAGTCTACTGTCTCAGGTGGAAGACGGCAATACCAGTTTAGAGCTCCGCTAGAGAGGATGGAGGGGAGGAGAAGACATCATTATTCGTCGGTGTGCATCCGATATGCCATGGTGGACTCAAAGAGGTTAAGGTGTTCAATTGGGTCCTCTCTTCCAGTATAGAGTTGTAAACCAAGCTTTTGTTTTGTCTTCGCTTGAAGGGGGTGTCGAGGATCCTCCTTATGAGAGGGCCAGGCCTGGGTTGGTTCCAGTTAAGTATCTCGGCCTAACATTCGGCCTTCAACTTGTTTACTTCCTCAAGGAGTTCTAGAACAAGGGGGTTCTGAGTGGAGTCATGTACCATTGGAATTTTCTTTTTAAGTCTCCATCGCCTCTTGGAAGTAGGAAAGTTTGAGCAAGGGCGTGTGGTTTTTCCTTAGACTCGCCGTACTGACTTCTGGGACGAGTCTGTCGAAATACCTCAGAGTCCCCTGTACCTTCATGTTCCTTTGGGACCTGTCGTTTCTTCCCTAGATTGGCAGTTGGCCTGGGTCGTGGGATAGGATCGAGTCTTTCAAAAACCTTTGGGTCGTTGATCTTCGAGCATATGTGGAGGGGATTCTCTCGACGTTGCTTTAGGAAGCCTTGGCAGTCACGATAAACAGCTTTCGATCATTCCAACCCTTCTGCAAGGAAGTGTCTTCCTCCACTTCTCCTACTTCAAGTCGAAGCATCTAGGTTGAGAGAAGTCTCATGTTGATCAATGTTTTGATGATTAACTCGCTCCTCATCAGGGATACCTATGTCGAAAGGAGGTGACCCTCCGTGTTGTGGGGCACCCAGATGATGGTTGATGTCCACAGGAGCAACGAGCTCGCGTGTTTGAGTACGCCTAATTTCGTGGAGCCTCTTAAAGACTTTCTCATACTGCTCTTGGAGGATCTCATTCTTCATCGTTATCTTGTTGTTCTGAGCCTCTAGCTCATCGACTTTAGCCTGAAGAACAAACTTCTTTTGTTCCTTCTTTCGTTGCTTCGCACCAGGTGCAAGAGGGGTGTCATTCTATGTGCTATGGTTTCCTTCGTTCCTCATGTTCGAAAGGGATGCCTGGTCAAAAGAGAGTGTACGAATGGTGGAAACCAACTTAACAAAGCTGAAGAGAGTGGGAATAAGTGTCGTTCCCACAAACGGTGCCAAATGCTGATGCATAAAATCAGTGAAGACTTTGGTACAACAGAAAGTGTTAAGTTTGTGACCTTACTACAAGTGATGATTAGCTTGCCCCTTGGCCTTATTTTCACCAACCAGGTGATGAAATGTAAAGAAGTAACTCATCTTTATGCCACCAACCAGGTGATGAAATGTACAACCCGTACTCTAATATAATTTGGCAACTTGCCACTCATGCCACCAACCAAGTGAAGATGGAACTCATCTTTATGCCACCAACCAGGTAATGAAATGTACAACCCGTACTCTCATTCATGCCACCAACCAAGTGATGAAATGTACAACCCGTACTTTAATATCATTTGGCAACTTGCCACTCATGCCACCAACTAGGCGAAGAATGAACTTATCTTCATGCCACCAACCAGGTGATGAAATGTACAACCCGAACTCTCTTTCATGCCACAAACTAAGTGATGAAATGTACAACCCGTACTCTAATATCATTTGGCAACTTGCCATTCATGCCACCAACCAGGTGAAGAAGGAACTCATCCTTGTGCCACCAACCAAGTGATGAAATGTGATGAAAGGTGATAAAGGAACTCACCTTCGTACCACCAACCAAGTGATGAAAGCAACTCACCATTCATTCCACCTACCAGAAGACGAGAGGTACAACTTGTACATGTGAACTCCTAGCATTCACAAATAATAAAAAACCTTCAAGCTTGATAACTCAACTAGGGAGCACTTATGCCCAACAAGAGTTATAGTCACCAACAAAGTCTTATTGCAAGCCAACAATAACTTCAGTGCATGGCATACGAAGATCAAGCTATTCAGCCCTTTTGCATCTGCTTCAGACATTTCCCCTCTGTAACAATGCAAACACTATAACTCATAAAAAGCTTCACACAATCTTGATCAAAACAGTGGGAAGCAAAACCAATTTATAGTGCCAACAAGAGCTTCATCAATGGAGGGCAACCACAATTCTCAAAAGCTTCACACACTTTTAATCAAGACAGTGTGAAGCAAAACCAATTTATGGTGCCAACAAGAGCTTCATCAATGGAGGGCAAACACAATTCTCAAAAGCTTCACACTCTTGATCAAGACAGTGTGAAGCAAAATCAATTTATGGTGCCAACAAGAGCTTCATCAATAGAGGGCAACCGCAATTCTCAAAAGCTTCACACACTCTTGATCAAGACAGTGTGAATCAAAACCAATTTATGGTGCTAACAAGAGCTTCATCAATGGAGGGCAACCACAATTCTCAAAAACTTCACACACTCTTGATCAAGACAGTGTGAAGCAAAACCAATTGATAATGCCAATAAGAGCTTCATCAATAGAGGGCAACCACAATTCTCAAAAGCTTCACACAGTCTTGATCAAGACAATGTGAAGCAAAACCAATTTATGGTGCCAACAAAAGCCTCATCAAAGGAGTTCAACCACAATTCTCAAAAGCTTCACACACTCTTGATCAAGACAGTGTGAAGCAAAACCAATTTATGGTGACAATAAAAGCTTCATCAACGAAGGGCAATTACAACTCGTAGAAAGCTTCACACACTCTTGATCAAGACTGTTCGAAGCAAATTCAATTTATATGGTTCATCCAAACCTTCGATTACTACAAGGTGTGGCTTGCATCACAATCTCTTGCTCAACAGTGTGGAAGCAAAATTTGTATATGTTGTCTCTCCCACATTTTCAAATTTCTAATTTTCCCATAAAAAAAAGGAAATTGGGAAATTCAAAAAAGCTTCACCACAAAAGCTTCATCAATGGAGGACAACTACAAATTCTCAAAAGCTTCACACTATCTTGATTAAGATAGTGTGAAACAAAATCAATTCATGGTACCCAACAAAAGCTTTAACTCCAAAGCTTCACCTACAAAGCTTTAACTCCAATGCTTCACCTACAAAAGCTTCACCCATAAAAGTCTCACCAACAAAAGCTTCACCCACCACAAAAGCTTCACCCACAAAAGCTTTACCCACCACAAAAGCTTCACCCATAAAAGTCTCACCAACAAAAGCTTCACCCACCACAAAAGCTTCACCCACAAAAGCTTTACCCACCACAAAAGCTTCACCAACAAAAGCTTCACCCACAAAAGCTTCACCCACCACAAAAGCTTCACCCACAAAAGCTTCACCCATAAAAGCTTCACCCACAAAAGCTTCCCCCACCACAAAAGCTTCACCCACAAAAACTTCCCCAACAAAAGCTTCACCCACCATAAAAGCTTCACCCACAAAAGCTTCACCTACAAAAGCTTCACACTATCTTAGAAAGGAAAATGGTGAAATTTTGTTACTTTGGAAACTTGGCTACTAGCAAGACACCTCCTTCGTCAACTCCCTCGACCGGAGACTTGGGGGACTCCTACCATATGTTACTGCACCTTGATACTCAGAAGTCTCAGGACAACTCAGTGACTTGGATGTTTTCAAGTCTCAAATTGAGAAGTTTTCCTCACTCGGGAAATGAAGGAAGCACTACCTCAACCTACATGCTTCACTCACAAAGCTTCAACATACAAGTTTCAACAAAAGGAAAAATTCAAAGAACTTAGTGAAGAAGGCATTGGTGTATTTAACACAATATGTTGAAATGAAGCAAAGCTTGTTTATTGATATCTTCGATAAGTTACAAATATCTACATATATATGAATCAAAATAAACAAACAAGAGGGAGCTATCACAAAGGTTGCTCAGGAGAAGTCTCAGCAGTCAGTAGAGCCTCAGAAAAATGAGGCACCAGAGGGTGATTATTCGGAGCCTCAGTACTAGATAGAACCCCAGAAGAATGAGGCATCGAAGGTTGATCATTTGGAGCTTCATTACGCGGTACAACCCAAGAAGACGAAAGCAATAAATGCCTTTGGAACAAACCCACAAACCTCTGATGATCAAGTAAAATATGACCAATAGATTCCTGTAACTGGTCAAGCTTCCTCTTCATGTTTGTAGTATAGTCATGTGCAAGCCTGTGCAACTAATTATTCTCATGCTTGAGCCCTCTGATCTCCTGTTTGAGACTTATTACTTCAGTCGCCAATGATTCAACTTGGCGGGTTCGAGCATATAGGCGTTGAGCCATATTAGACACAAAACCTGCACACTGAACATTGAGAGCCAGATAATCCTTAACAGCCAACTCATCAGACTGTTTGGAAAGTAGTCTGTTATCTTTGGGAGTGAGAAGGTTCCTGGCCACCATCGCAGTGGTCATATCATTCTTCATCATAGAGTCCTCAACGGTAAGAGGACCAGTAGGGGATAAGAAGGATGGGCACCATATGTTGTCTTGAGAAGGCATGGCTGCCTCTTCACCAAAGTTCGAGTCAAAACAACGGTCGGATGGGCCAGACATTCTCAGAAATAATGAAGGAGAAATGAGGTACAATAAATCTCTGAAGTAAGGGGAAAATTTCCTACAAGCAATAACTCTCTTAATGTATTTCTTTCACACAATTGGTGCTTTTATAAAAGAAAGGGCAACAGGGCCGTTGGTTCAAAAATCGAAGAAGCACCACTCTCTGGATTCCGAAGAGGCACCACTTTCCACACGTAACATCAGCTTCTCGGGTACCATAGATAACTTTGCCAAAGATCTCTGACAAAGTTTAGACACATAAATTTTGAAGGTCCAGATACCCTACTATTACCCACAAGGGTAAAGGTACAGCACCACTGCTTGATAACTGGAAAGTCCCTGTGTGTGTCAACCTCCGTGCTCCGTGGCAAGGCAGACTGGCAAAAATGCCCAACCTTTACTCACATTCGAGAAAACACTCCCAACAGAATTACTTGCTAAAAAATCGAAGAGGCACCGCTCTTCGAATCTCGAGAGCCAAACTCTTAACAGGATTACTTTCTCAAAAATCGAAAAAGCACAGCTCTTCGAATCTCAAGAGGCAGACTCCTAACAGGATTACTTTCTCAAAAATCGAAGAGACACCGCTCTCCGAATCTCAAGAGCCAAACTCTCAACAGGATTGCTTTCTCAAAAATCGAAGAGGCACCGTTCTCCGAATCTCGAGAGCCAGATCCTCGATAGGATTGCTTGTTTGAAAACCAAAAAGGCATGCTCTCCAAACTTCGAAAGCCAGATTTCCTTGGATAAAGCTTGTCTATAATCTTCACATGCAACATCAGCTTTGCAGATACCACAGACCACTTTTTCAAAGTGCTCTGACAAAGTTAAAACACGTGAAGCTTGCAGCTCCCACTACATTGCTATGACCAAGAAAGGTAAAGGAATAGCATTACTACTTGTTGTTTGGGAAACTCCTATATATGTCTACCTCCACCCTCCATAGACAGGCAGACCTGCAAAAATGCTCAACCATTCCTCATATCTGAGAGGGAACTCCCAACGAAACCTCTCGAAATACTCAGCTTCCTTTCCCCCGATAATACCTCTGCAAACAAGCCACACCAGAGCAAGAGTATCTCATATCATCAGGGTTAAAAGCAAGAGTATCTCATATCATGCTTTTTCTCTGTCTTTTCCTTTAGGCTTGTTCTTACCTGCAATATAAGGAGAAAGAAAGCAATCAGTCAGCACTTGGAATCAAGCTTCCAGTCAGGAACTGACTGCCTAGAACCCCTTGCCTAATTACTTACCTGGCATTGCTCTTGAGTACTCATCTTCAACATCTTATGCTTCTAGAAAAGATACCACATCTGCCCGAGGAACAGATAGGGCAAGTGAGAAGGATACAAGGAAGTATGTGGAGACAAGCGCAATAGAACACGTGCCAATTCATCTATTACTTCGTCAACAGCAAAAGTATCTCATATTATCAAGGTCGAACGCACTCTTGATTTGATGGACTTGTTTTGACCCTCAAATTCTTGAGTCGGCCTTATACTCTGGAGGAAACCAGAAAACCCTCCAGCCCAGTTCAAGAATAAGCCTGTGGAAAGTTACTTCTTCAAAAGCAAAAGTATCTCATATCATCTCTTCTCATTTTTCTTCTCTTTATCCTTCATGCTGCCTGCAAGGAAAATGAGAACAATCAGCCTGAACTCGAAATCAAACTTCTGATCTGGGACTGATTGCTGGGAGCTCTAATTGCTTACCTTGTCTGTCACCTCTTTCGGCAGATCTCCTAACTCGGCGACTTGGGGGACTCCTACTACATGGTTTGTATCGCGCTTAACCAAGCCTGAAACTACAAGTAAGCTTCAACTGAAATTGATACATTACCTTGTGCATCTCCACCGGTTAAAGATACCACCCCTGGATGGAGGAAAAGTACTTACATAGAAAATGCCACATCTACCTATGAAACAGATAAGACAAGTGAAAATGATACCACACTTCGGTACTTAGAAGTTTCGTTATTACTCAACGGCTTGGATCTTGCAAGTCCCCAACCGAGGAGCTTCCCTCACTCGGAAACTTAGGAGAGCACTATTTATACCATACTTGACTAATCCCGAAACTACTAAACACCTGTCAACGTTATACCGTCAAGGACCCAGAAGAGTTTCCCTCCAACCAGGAGGCCAATCACACACGACACGTGTCGACATCAGAAGCCAATCATAGCACGACACGTGTCAACATCAGAAGCTAATCACAACACGCGACACGTGTCATTTTCAAAACAAAGCTAGAAACTCTTCTATAAAAGGAGATCATTCTCCCACAATATTTCCTAATGTCATTTGTACTAAATCATTCACTAGTACTTACTAAAGGAGAGCTTGAACCTATGTACTTGTGTAAATCCTTCACAATTAATGAGAACTCCTCTACTTCGTGGATGTAGCCAATCTGGGTGAACCACGTACATCTTGTGTTTGCTTCCCTATCTCTATCCATTTGCATACTTATCCACACTAGTGACCGGAGCAATCTAGCGAAGGTCACAAACTTAACACTTTCTGTTGTACCAAAGTCCTCACTGATTTTGTGCATCAACAAGAGGAGTTCTCATTAATTGTGAAGGGTTTACACAAGTACATAGGTTCAAGCTCTCCTTTAGTGAGTACTAGTGAATGATTTAGTACAAATGACATTAGGAAATATTGTAGGAGAATGATCTCCTTTTATAGAAGAAAGTTTCTAGCTTTCTTTTGACATTGACACGTGTTGCACTATGATTGGCTTCTAATGTCGACACGTGTCGGGCTATGATTGGCCTCCTGGTTGGAGGGAAACTCTTCTGGGTCCTTAACGGTATAACGTTGACCGGTGCTCAGTAGTTTCGGGATTGTTCAAGTATGGTACAAACAAATCTTAATTATGCTTTTACGTGTAGAATATAATATGACAGGAAGATAAATGTGAAAATTTGCTACCAGAAGAAAATAAAAGAAGAAATCAACAGAGAAATTACACATTATGGATTAATCTAAAGTAAAAATTGAATGAGCTAGAGCTAGAGCTAGATTACATATAAACATCGGATATTTAAAAGATTTTAGGGCCACACAATGCCCTTAATAAATAAAAGCCTAACAAAGGAAGAAATCAATAGATAAATTACACATTATGGATTAATTTAAAGTAAAAGATAGAGGGACTTTGAGCAAGAAACTCTGTACGTAGCTGCGAGTGATGTAAAAAAAGGACTTTTGCACGCGCAAGGCATGAAGAACAAGTATGAATTGTTGTTGTAGTAAAGATGTCCTTATGTATGCATAGATGTGAAAGGAAAAAAAAAACTCTGAATGCAGCGCGTAGCACGCCGTGATGTAAAAAAGGACTTTCGTATGTGCAAAGCGCGTGTAGAAAGGTTAGTCTATATGGAATGAGAGCCCCAAACGGAATAACCTCTCCTCCATTTTAAGAGAAAATATTAATCTAACAAAATTATATTAAAAAATATCTAAGAACTTTATATTGCTCTCCATTTTAGGAGAGATATATTAAGCAGAGAATTAAAAATTTTTTTATTGAAAAAAAGGAAAAAAAAGAAAAAAAGAAAAAGAAAGGAACATGAACAAGGAGATATTAATATCTAACAAAATTATATTTTAAAAAAAATAAGAAACAACGTGGGAGAAAAAGGGTAAAGGTTGTCATTAGTTTTTAAAAAAGGGTGAAGTTCTCCCACTACCAAGCAGTAACTTCCCAATTCCCACGTACATTTCCATTTTTTTCGTTTTGGCTACAATATTATTATATGTACTCCCCATCTCCTCCGATTATGTGGCCGAATCTTATGCTCCCCATTTTTTTGCTCCACCTTCTTCGCATGCGATGCTATTTGAAATAATTTGGTGAGATTCTTGACTCAAAAGGCTTTTGCCAACCATTCATATCCATCTTCTGTGAAATCTTGGTGCTTTTTATTTCAATTTTCTTATTCTTTCTCTCTCATTTTTGTTATAGGGTCAAGATGATTCTATTAGGCTCCAAAGTTCAAAGGTTTGAGTAACTTTGGGTAAATCTCAATCTAAATTTACCTTTTTAGTTTTTATGCGACAGCCCGTCCCGAAGATATGTATCATTTTATTATTGAGGACGTGAATTTACTATTTTACCCTCGGTTATGAGCGTTGTGGTGTGTTATGTATGTAAGCGTTGTTCCAAACTGGTATTTCCTTAACTTTTGGAACAAAAATTTAATTGGAAATTTGGTTTGTGGTTTTGGTTAGTGACCACGTGGACCACTCACACACACACAACCTCTTCTTATCTCTTCTTCCCCGTGCTCTCTCTCTCTCTCTCTCTCAGACTCTCTCTCTTTCCCTTCTTCGTACGGACAAGCTTTGAACTCCCCATTTCAGGCACGAATCGAAGCTTTAAAGGTAAGATTCTTGTGCAGTGTAACCTCCTGAGTTTATTGGTACCCTTGTTTGGACGTGAATGCTTCGAAAAACCCGAGAAACCCTAACCCCGATTTTGTGCATTGTTCATGCACACGTAAAACCTTGCGTTTCAAGGAATTCTAAGGACATAAGAGGCTTAAGGAGGTCCTCACGAGTCTCGGGGTACTTCGTTGGAAGGATTTGGACGTCGGAGGGCTAAGATCGATGTTTATCTAGGTAAGCCGAGCTATCGACCTTTCTCGAGGAAATTATAGAAGAATTTAAGTCTTGAAACTTGTATAACGTGATTCTACATGTTATTAGCTTCATTTTGGTACCAATTTCATGAAAAATGGTGAAGAAACGAAGGAGAATAGTGGTTTTAAAGTTTTACCCAGAAACCGACGAAGTCGCCGGCGACCGTCGACTCATCGGAGAAGAAAGGGGAATATTCCGTCAGTTTTGACGGAATATGCTAACACCATCAGTTAAGGTTAACGGTTACCGTTGGGTTTTAACGAAATATTTCGGGGAATATTCCAAACGGCAGTTAGAGAATCCATCAGGATTCCTTGAGCGTGGCGGCGCGTCTTGCCGTGCACTCGCTGGCGCGTGGCGGCGCGTGAGGGGTCCAAAAATTAATCTGAAAATTTGGGGATGATCCTGAGGTTGTGTAGATCATTGTGGTATATTCATATACCCAATTTGAGCTTTATTTGAGAAGTTATTTCCAAGGTTTCGTTTATGTGCTTAAAGAACGTTATTTCAGTACTTCTCCCATAGGCGAGACCTATCTGGAGGACGAGCGTAACCAGACTAGGCATGGGAGTTATGACCCAGCTGCATATCTGTGAGTGGGTAGTTATTTTCAGTATATATATATATACTTGATGTTTTTCCCAGAAAACGTATTTAAAGGAAATGTGATTTAAATGTCATGCTATGCCAATGCCTATATTTTATTTTAGTATATGCATTATCATAATTATGCATATTGTTGCATGGTGCTGTGGAGGCCCAAGTAAGCTCAGGTGAGTTATGTTTGGTTATGTGAATCATCGATGATGCGATTGGTGATTGAAAAATGTTGAGCTCATAAAACTGCACTTAGGGTGATTGTGATTTAGCCAGAGATATGATACAGGCCCGTTTATTATGTCACCTCCCACACCATATGCTCAAATTGGATCCAATTTAGGTGCACAGTCTTGTCGTACAGACCTTATTTATGGTTTCGACTCGTAGGTGACTAACGATTTATCACCAGGCTACTATGTGAGAGTAGTATTGAGAATAATTATATTACACCCATTATCGTCGTACAGACCCTTGCATTTGGTTCCGACTATTGTGCAGTATGTTTGTATAGGTCATTGTAGTGACTCCGGCTAGAGTGACTTTTGAGCTATGAATTCAGCCGTACAGACTACCACAAGGGTTCTGACTAACATGTTATATTTCTATGAAATTATTCTTACCTGAATTGCTTACTCTATTATATATAGGCATGACATACATTCAAATATGAATCTTGATTTTTGAGCATGATTTGAAATATATACATATTTATGTATTCTATTTTCTGGGAAAGCATCTATATACTTGTTTTAAGGCGAGGGGTTAGTATATTCAAAGGAAAATAAGGTTTTCATGTAAATGTGTTTTACTAACCCTCTCAACTTTGTTTTTTGCCCCTCCAAGTCTTTGGTAGCAGAGTTTGGTGGCCATGAGGAATCCAACGGTGTTCTGACAGAATTTGAAAAAGTAGGATTCACCTTCGAGTGTTGTATTTTAGAAATTGTCCTACTTGACTGCAACTAGACTTTCTTATGGCTCTGAAAGTGTATTTATACACTTAAACTCTCACTAGCATCCTTCCTTAATTGGGATTGTTAGTTGCTTGGTTTTAAATTGTTCGTGTTCCTTTACTCTTTATCGCTTCCGCTTTGCGCACATGGCTGCGTGACTCTTATGTGACGGCCAGCACGCCTCAACTTCGGTCGGGGTGTGTTATTTTAGGTTTTTTTTTATGGTTTATCTTTTAGATGATGAATTTGATGCGCTCTGTGGAGCCAAAAATAATCAAGAGGCGACACGTGGATTTTTAGGTGAAGAGGACAAAATTACCCTCGAGACACACTAGATTTTCTACACGCGAGCATTGGAGAATCTTCCATCAACCGAGTCAAGAGTGCCCAAAATAGGTAACAAGTTCAAATTTATCTCATCCATCTTAACTCCATATCCTCTACAAGGAAATCATTCCATAATCTTCAAAACCTTCCACATAAATTACATAACCTCCCAAAAACATTCATTTTATTATGTTAATTAGCCAATTAATATATTTATTCCTAATCAATATATTAATTACTAATTAAATCACCAAATAACACCCAAAATATACATAAAGGACCAGTCATGCCCTATAAATATTACTCACTTTTCTCTAAAAAGGGAGGTTCCACACTCTTGCAAAACTCTCAAAAACTCTCAAAACACTTTTCTCTCTAAATTCTAACTTTGGCATCGGAGGTTCTTCGGCCAAAGCCCTTCTATTCATCATGGGCGCGTGAGGCTCTTGGCTTTAACCCTAAGGTGTTAATTGTTTTGTAGGTGCAATTTTGTCCAAGAAGAAGGAGGTGGAAATTTGCATCCACACGCTCTATTGCAACTTTGAGGATGTATATATGAGTTTGTATTTAGTATTTCTAAGTCAATTTTAGTTTTTTTTTAACTTCTTCCTTTGAAATCTTCATTGTGCGTTTTTTATATTTTGGTCAGATTATGAGTTTCAATTTTGATTATCTTAATGTGCTAAACGTATGCTATGATAATTTAAAAAATTATTTGTTTTCATTCTCATGATATTTACAAGAATACCGATAAAAAATGGAGAAGGAACTACCTATTGATAAGATCCCAAACAAACATGTCTCTATTTTTACACATGGTTTAGAGATATATGTTGGAGTAAAAACTACTTATCTAAGCCAACTGATTCTCAAAGAGTGGAAAAAGAAAAAACATGAGCAGTATGTATTCTAAATTCTCTATATCATTCTACAAATTAATTATCTCAAATTATTAAAAAATAATAATTTATGGGTGCATGAAAAAGATTAATAGTGACCAAACAACTTTTCTAAATATGTTAAGTCTTCTCTTATTTTCATACGGAAGTATACTATAAATTCAAATTGCATTCAATTTTCAAATAGAAATAAAATTGCATTTTTTGTCAGTTTTACAAGCATCACACCCGTCTCAAAGTACAAAGGTTGAAGTACAAGATTAAGGTAACCTTTCTTATTATTCAATTTTGTAAACATGATTACAGTTTGTTACCTCAAACTTGACAAATTATTTATCTTTCAGTATTCTAAAAGTAACTGGAGTAAAAATATTGCCATGAGAAAATTGTCAAAGTTAAAGGTATTTATGTTAAATTGCTTATAACCTTTATATTTGGGATTGTGCATTATAGTTAGACTTCTTATTTTATCATTATTGCTTGTAGATTAACTATGAAAATCTAAAGCATCAAGTGCAAGCAAATGAGTGGCAATCATGCCTTTGATTTCACACGAAGACGTTATGTTTACATATGTACATGTTGTCCATATTTTGCTTTGCTTCATATATTAGGAGTTCATCCCTAGCTAGCCTATAACTTTGACTGAAAACTTATGAATCTGAAAATTTTGATTTAAGGACATAGGTAGATATTTGACATTTTGCATCAGAGAGAGAAGAAGAGAGATTTATTATGTTCTCCATTTTGTGTTTTTCCTTTAATTTTCACTTATTGGGTCCAACCTTCATGATGTTCATACCTTAAATTTCATCCTTTAGTAGAGTGAATGGGCAATGTAACATCTCACATTGACCAACGGAGAGGGGTTGATGTGCTTTATATGTACATGCCCACCTTCTATAGCACGAGGCCTTTTGGGAACTCACTGGCTTTAGATTCCTTAGGAACTCCAAAGTTAAGCGAGATTGAGCAAGAGCAATCTTAAAATGGGTGACCCACTGGGAAGTTGCTCGTGAGTTCCCAGAAACAAAATCGTGAGAGAATGGTAAGCCCAAAACGGACAATATCGTGTTACGACGGAGTTGAGACTGGGATGTGACTGAATAGTATTAGAGCCACTCTGGTGTTTGGTGTGGATGTGCTGGTGAGGACGCCAGGTTCTCCTTAAGTGGGGTGGATTGTAAGATCTCACATCGACCAACGAAGAGGGGGTGATGTGCCTTATATGTACATGCCCACCTTTATATAGCACGAGGTCTTTTGGGAACTCATTGGCTTCAGATTTCATCGGAACTCCGAAGTTAAGCGAGTTTGGGCAAGAGCATTCCCAGGATGGGTGACCCACTGGGAAGTTTTTATGTAAGTTCCCAAAAACAAAACAAAATCGTGAGGGCATGGCCGAGGCCTAAAGCGGATAATATTGTGCTACGACGGAGTCGAGATTGGGATGTGACAGAATAGTATCAGAGCCACTCTGCCGTTAGGTGCGAGTGTGCCAACGAGGACGTCGGGCCCCTAAGGGGGTAGATCATCCTACATCAACCAACGGAAATGGGGTGATGTGCCTTATATGTACATGCCCACCTCCTATAACACGAGGCCTTTTGAGAACTCACTAGCTTCGGATTCTATAGGAACTCCGAAGTTAAGCGAGATTGGGTGAGAGCAATCCTAGGATGGGTGGCCCACTGTGAGGTTGCTCATGAGTTCCCATAAACAAAATCGTGAGGGAATGGTAAGCTCAAAGCGGACAATATCATGCTACGGCGGAGTCAGAAGTTGCTCGTGAGTTTCCAAAAACAAAACCGTGAGGGAATGGTAAGCCCAAAGCAGACAATATCATGCTACGGCGGAGTCAAGACTGGGATGTGACCGAATAGTATCAGAGACACTTTGCTGTTCGGTGCAAATGTGCCGGCGATGACGCTGGGTTCCCCTTAAGTGGGGTGGATTGTAAGATCTCACATCGACCAACAGAGAGGGGGTGATGTTCCTTATATGTACATGCCCATCTCCATATAGCACGAGGCCTTTTGGGAACTCACTGGCTTCGGATTCCATTAGAACTTCGAAGTTAAGCGAGTTTGGGCAAAAGCATCCCTAGGATGGATGACCCATTGGAAAATTCTTGTGTGAGTTCCCAGAAACAAAACAAAATTGTGAGGGCGTGGCCGAGACCCAAAGTGGATAATATCGTGCTATGGCGGAGTCAAGACTGGGATGCGACAGGCAATGTGGCAACTTATTAGGTTTAACCTTACTCGAGTTATTTTGTTTGTTGTTGTTTGGATTGGAGTAGAAATTTATTGCATTGCAGCTGAGTAGCAGTCTTGAATTTCAGGAAAGTGAGATTAAGGATCAAGGCCCAGCAAATTAAGCTTTAGAAGAAGTATAAGGCCAAGGTCCCCTACTCCTGTCATCAAAAGCTTCAAATTACAACACCCTTTATGCATTGATGTTCATGTTCTCAAAAAAAAAAAAAAATGACACCATAATAATCAGCAAGCAAAAAAAATGTGGAATGGTTAGTGTACCATTAATAAATTTCATTTTTTTCTGTATAATGAGTGGGTGTAAAAGATTAAGTTAGATGATTGAAAATAATAGGAAATTGTAAATAATAAGAAATTATTGTGATGGACACACACCCACAATTTATAAAATAATAACTTAAGAAATATAAGAATATATAAAAGAACACATTTTTAGGACGCGTAACACCCGTGAAGTAAAAATGATTCTCGTATGCACATGCGGAGAGGCTAGTAATAATTAATGTCATAAATACATCTCACATGATACGGTGAATGTGAATGTGATAATAAAAACAAGATTTAGCTAGTGTTACTCGAAAGAAATCTGCAAAAAAAACAAAGGAAAAAGATGAGAGAATTTGAGGGGAAAAAGAAAGAAACAACAGAGAGAAAATAGTGGAGCAAATTGAAAACATTGAAAAGGAACCGGAACCGAGCTAAATACTTGAAAACAAGATTCAAAATAAAGAAAGAGGACAGAGAGAGAGAGAGAGAGAGAGAGAGAGAGGAGAGAGAGAATGGCGAGAAGACTATGAGATTTCAAAACGCAAGAGAGAGAAAGTGGGAAGAAAGAAAGAGATAGAGAGAGAGAGTCGAGAGAGAGAGTCGAGAGAGAGAGAGAGCTTCTCCCACATTTCCCCTTTCCTTACGTTCGTTCGCTCGCAGTTCGCTCGATATCTCTTAATCCCTCAATTTCAGTTTCCTCCAAAGAAACGAGAGATAGAGCGAGCGAGAAACCCAGCCACACCAAACGAGATCGTTTTGGTTCCCGAATTCCCAATTCCTAGGGTTTGAATCAGATCCGTCGGTCTCCCTCTCAGATCTTTGATCCTCAACCCTCTGCTGCGATGGAGGCGATCGAGGAATTGTTGCAGCTATCAGACTCGATGCGGCAAGGCGCTGCTATCCTTGCCGACGAAGATGTTGACGAGAACACAACCTCCTCTCGCAGGGCTTCCAGTTTCCTTAACGTCGTCGCTCTCGGCAATGTTGTAAGTCAACCAATCCCCTTTCGATTCGATTCGTTCGCAGTTTGATCTCTTTGAATCGGCTTGCTCAGTCTCAATCGGAGATCTTTGAATCCACGCTGCGTCTTTGGATTCCTAATTCATGTTTCGTAATCGATGTGGGTTACAGTCTGAATACCCTGTGCGTTTGTCTCACTAACTGATGACTGAAAATCATAGCTCCCAGAAGACAGATATGTTGAATCTGAAATTTAAACGGTTAATGGAGTTTGATTTGAAATTGCGAACTTTGAGAATGACCACCAAACGCGATAATGATTTCACAGTCTCGCGCAGTTCTTGGCGATCTGCATCTACTTTGCTTCCACGATTCGCCTTACTTTGTTGCTCTGAATTAACTGAAGAAAGTTACATTCAACAGTTTTCACTGGTTCTGTTCTTATAAATTCCTTATATATAGGGAATAAACTTTTTCTTAATTGACTTGTTCTCTAGCTGTGCTTATAGTGTGCATTGTCGGGCATGCCCGGATATGTGCATTTGTTTGTTCATTGTTTATATATGTTTTATTCAATGGTTATCTATTCTTTTAAGCCACGATAAACAGCTTGAAGATGAATTTACATTTTCTTTTTTGAGAAGAAACGAAGAGATGAATTTACTTTTGAGATATTAAATTTGAATGTTGTTTTTCTTTGTCTGGAACTAATCTTCCACTTATCCATAATGAGCTCACTTGCAGATCCTGATATATATTTACTTTTCTCATGGTTATTGCTAGGGTGCGGGTAAATCAGCAGTTTTGAACAGTTTGATTGGACATCCTGTTTTGGTAAGTAGGATAAAATATATAATGTTTGTGTGGCATGTGACCTAATAAAAGCTCTAATTTGTCCTAAAGTATGTTTCTCTTCTCCATTCAGCCAACTGGTGAAAATGGTGCTACTCGAGCTCCCATTAGCATTGATTTGCAGAGGGATGGCTCCTTGAGCAGCAAATCTATTATATTGCAGATTGACAATAAATCTCAGCAAGTTTCTGCAAGTCAGTCACTACACTTTTGTGTTCTTACATTAGTTCAAGTTCATGTTTTACTGTTGCTTGTGTTTGGATATCTTTGGTCAACATTAGGAATCCCCTTTTGAATGGCCTTTTAACTCATGCTGGCTTATACTCAGCTGAAGCCTATGTGATACTAGAAATACTTCATGATGTATTGAATACATAATGTGTCATAACCATGCTAATCTCATTCTTATTGTGTCAACTTTAAACTTTAATGTGCTTGCTGTTCAGGTGCTTTACGGCATTCTCTGCAAGGTAGGCTGGGAAACGCCACAGGAAAAACCCGTGATGAAATTAATTTGAAACTACGAACAAGTACAGGTTAGTTTAGTTATTACCTATCTTCACTGAGTAATTAATGATAAGTGGTTATTGAAATTTTATGGTTACTAACATGATTTTTATTGCAGCCCCACCCCTCAAATTGATTGATTTACCTGGGCTTGATCAAAGGATCATGGATGAGTCTATGGTATGTGATTGTTTGCAGTTCTAGACTATTTAATGTCTCAGTGGCGCCACCACTCCCATTACTGAATTTCAACTTGGTACTGAAATGAAATTCTTTAACTTTTGTAGATTAGTGAATATGCTGAGCACAATGATTCAATTTTGCTCGTTATAGTTCCTGCATCCCAAGCACCTGAAGTTGCTTCATATCGAGCCCTTAGAGTCGTCAAGGAGTATGATGCAGATGGTAAAAACATTGCTATTTAGTTTGTACGACCCTTTCCCTACTTTAGGGAGTGGGTTGCTTATTCTTTGATCTCTAATTGTTTTAATAATTATCAGATCTGTTAGTAATGCTGCATGTTAGAGTTCCTGTAGATTAATTGACTCCCTCCAATATCATTCATCTTCATCCCCCCATTATTTTATTCTAGTGTTATGTTTAGTTGTTTGAAGTGATTCAAAGGACAAAGGCTTTGTTGCACCCCACTTAGTGGGAAAAGGTTTTGTTGTTGTTGTGTTGTTTGAAGTGATTCAAAGGACAAATCAAATGTTGACAGGTACCAGAACTGTTGGTGTTATTAGCAAGATAGACCAAGCTGCTTCAGATCAGAAAGCACTTGCTGCAGTCCAGGCTCTTCTGTTAAATCAAGGACCATCAAGAGCATCTGATATCCCTTGGGTTGCTTTAATAGGTCAATCGGTTTCAATTGCTTCTGCACAGTCTGGAGGTTCTGAAAGTTCTCTAGAAACTGCCTGGAGGGCTGAAAGTGAAAGTCTGAAGTCTATTTTGACCGGAGCTCCTCAAAGTAAGCTAGGAAGAATAGCGTTGGTGGATGCTCTGGCACAGCAGATTCGTAGCCGTATGAAAGTTCGACTTCCAAACCTCCTTTCTGGGTAATTTTTCATGAATTCTGTTTAACTTGTTTTATAATATTCTTATACATTTCTCATATTATTCAAAACACTCAACTTTAGAATATGTTTGTTGCCATTTCACAAAATGGTCCCTTATGAACTGGCTATTGTGCCAGTATCTGAACCTTGAACCTAGCTTCCACTAGAAGAAAAAAACCTTGGCTTCAGTAAAAATGAAGAAAAACTTAGCCCACCTATGAGTTGCCACCTGCTCCCTTCATTGTCCGCTTCTAGGGAGATGGGCCCAGTCATGGTCACATCATACCTCCTATTATTTCTATGTTTGGAGACTTTTTGCTGCTGTTTGGTCAGGGTTTTTTTCTTGTTACCTTGCTCTCCTTTTTGGGATAGATCTGGAGTTGTGGATTTGTTTTTCTACTGGATTGATCCACTCCATCCCAGATGTTTTGTGGGGGGATTGTTTTCTAGTACCTTTACTAATTATGAGATACACATTCCTCAAAAGATTTAGGATAATTTATTAATTTACAGTGTTATGTATTTCTAAGTGCTTCTCAGATCTCACTTGGCCATTCCACTTTCATTGACCTAATAAAGTTAGATCAATCACCACTTTAATATATCTGTAAGTGTCAGTGTAGAACATGAAAACTTACTGATCAAACTGCTACGTTGAATAATATACGATCCCTGCTTCAACTTTGGTAATTTTTTTCCTTCATTAATTGGTCAGTTTCAACTTAATAGTTATTTTTATTCTTTTCCAGGTTACAAGGGAAGTCTCAAATAGTTCAGGATGAGTTAGTAAAGCTTGGTGCATCTATGGTGCAGAGTGCTGAGGGTACCAGATCACTAGCTTTGGAGCTTTGCCGTGAGTTTGAGGATAAGTTTCTCCAACACATTACAACTGGTGAGGTGAGTTCTTTAAATGGTCGACTTGTGTGTGCTAAGTATTTTGGTATATATATATTTTTACTTCCTTTAAATTTTTTATAAGTGAAAAAACAGGAAATTGAATGGTTCATAACCTCATATATGACAAGTAGATGAGTGGCAACAAGATAAAATTCCTCCCAAGTCAATTTCCCACCTTAAAAGTGTATATTTAATTTAAAATCTTGTAATGTATTGGGCCTTCTTTTTTAATCAAGAAGTTTGTCCGATCATTGTTGGACTTTGAGACCTTCTTGAAGGTTGGCTTACAATCTCATAAGTCACTCCTTGCTTTTGGTTTATAGATGTAGGCCATATTGTACTTATAGAAGAGTTAGTCTTAAGTATCTAAGAATAATATTGTGTTCTATTCCCAAGCTTCTATCAGTTGGACATTCAATTTATTTTTTCCATTGTAATGGATCGTAAACGTATTAGCTTCAATTTTTTTTTCTGGAGTTAAACTGGTCAGTTTGTTAGTACTCTGGTTTATCACATTTTTTTATGATTTTGTGAATAGTTGAATCTCTTAGGGTATATAGTACTATTTAGTTTCCTATGATGAAATAGAATGTTTCTGGTACATGATTGTCATGGATTTGTTTGGATTATTAGTTCATATGGTTTTCAAACTCTATGCAGGGTTCTGGATGGAAAATTGTTGGAAGTTTTGAAGGAAATTTCCCAAATAGAATAAAACAACTCCCATTAGACCGACATTTTGATATCAATAATGTGAAAAGGGTATGTTTTGTCCTGGTTTTGTTTTTCTGAGGTTTAAAATTTCTTAACTTCGCATGACCTTTTGCTATCTTTCTATTTAGATTGTGTTGGAAGCAGATGGTTATCAACCTTATCTCATATCCCCTGAAAAGGGGTTGAGGTCTTTAATAAAAGGGGTCTTAGAGCTTGCAAAGGAGCCATCACGTCTCTGTGTGGATGAGGTAATTCTAGCTATGTCTTTGCATCTGCACTTGTTTGAATTCCATGTACCCTTTCCGTTTTCGATTCTACAGAAGGCTAACCTTTCCTTTCATTCTTTCCTCCATTTCTTATTGAGTTAATTATAATTTGATTTTCTGTGTCTGGAGCCATTGAAATGATGAAAATCGCTTACTTTGATCTATTTTTTTAGTCTTCAAGATTGTATTTACAGTATGCTTTCTGTTTTAGACATTATTTGCTCTAAACTTCCTTGGGTTTATTCTAATATCAAGTAATAAAGAAGTCCCATTTTTTTGTTGATTGATTAAACAGGTACATCGTGTCCTGGTAGATATAGTTTCTGCTGCTGCAAATGCTACGTCAGGTCTTGGAAGATACCCTCCTTTCAAGAGGGAGGTAAGATACCTTAAATATTGTAGTCTTTTTGCATTTAGCTCTGTATTTTACAGCAGTTAATCCAATGAATAGATTCTGTACTTCTTAATTTCATTTCTTCAACTCTTTCAAGGTTGTGGCCATTGCAAGTGCTGCATTGGATGCGTTTAAGAATGAAGCAAAGAAAATGGTGGTTGCACTGGTAGATATGGAGCGTGCTTTTGTGCCTCCCCAACACTTCATTCGCTTGGTGCAAAGGAGGTAGTCTCTATTTTTCTGTTTGACTGTTGACACATAATACCGGTTCCAGGCACAAAATGTTTAAGCTGCTTTTCTTGCATGTGCTGTCAATTCCTTTTAATTGCAGCATTATGGCATGTGTAGTTGATTTTTGCATGTGCAGATGGATAATCAAGAAGTGGATACCTTAATGTCATATGGTTTATGAGAGTTCATAGAATGTCTGCCCGCTCATGCTCGCAACACATTTCGTCCCTGTGGGCTAGTTTATTAAAATTCTTTGTTTTGAGTCAGTATTCTGATGTGTGTTTATGCAGCTTGTTATACAATATATTAATTCCTGGTCTATTACAGGATGGAGAGGCAGCGTAGAGAGGAAGAAGTGAAAAATCGATCTTCAAAGAAAGGACAAGAGGCAGAGCAATCAATAATGAATCGGGTATGGACTGACTCTTTGTAGTTATGTTAACCAAAATTAATGAAAATGAAAATATTATGTAGACATGAATTTCGTTTGCATACAGAGCTAATTTCTCTTGACCTTTAATTATCTAAGCTGCTTGTTCTTACTGTTCATTATCCGCTTTTTTTTAGGCAACGAGTCCTCAAACAGGGGGGGAGCAAGCTGGTGGAAGCATGAAATCAATGAAGGATAAGGATAAATCTGGTAAGGACGGCAAAGAAGTACAGGAGGCAACTGGTTTGAAGACCGCAGGTCCTGAAGGAGAAATAACAGCAGGTTTGTATGCAAATGCTTGCAATATTGACTTCTTGGAACAGGGTTTATGTGAAACAGTTCTATTTTATTGATATATTTGGGAAACAGGTCTGCTGCTGCCATTTTTTTCTTTAGTTTTCCTAATTGAATGCCCTTTAAGTGGTATTTAATTTTTCATTTAGCTAAACACCAATACTTATTGTATGTGAAACAGTTCTATTTTATCTTGTAACTTAGAATTACCTAAACAACATTCCATGGAGGTTTTTCTTTTCGTATGCATGTTGTTAGTGCATTATCCTGAACTTAGAATCCTTGAAAAATATTTGGCAATTACGTCATTTTTTGTATAAAGTTTTGCAAAAAATGCATGAACATATTCTTTAGAGACCTTTGAGGGTCACTCAAGAAATGTTGAAACAAACATGGCAGGTCTTTTATGTTCTAATTCAATCACCCGTCCCCTGATTCGTAATTAATAAGATGATGATATTAACTCTGAGATTTTGAACTCAGTGTAATTAATCAAGGAACTGTAATGTGCGATTCTGGTCATTTATTTGTTATTGCTTTTTCTTTTACAATTTTACATTAGTATGCTAGGCGTGAGAACTTTGAATTCTTGAAAGAACCTGGCAACTTAAACAACTTTTAATTTTGAAACCATCTTGGGTTGGTTTAACAGGGGTTTGCTTAACCATGTAGATTTCCTAAGTTTTATAAATTGCATGTATTAATGTTGTAGTTTCAAATATCTGCAGGTTTCTTGTATAAAAAAAGTGCCAAAACTAATGGATGGAGCAAGCGATGGTTTGTTTTGAATGAAAAGACTGGAAAGGTTTGTAAAATTACTCATACGCCTGAGAAATCCAGGTGTACATAACGCTTATGGATTATTGTGTTCCGATGGATATGACGCATCAAATAGGTGACACATGGTGGTGTGATCTTTGTATATTTTGATATGCATGAAGTTTAAGGCAGTGATCATTTTGAGTTTGTTTAAACTATTATTATTTTCTTTTGTTGGTGTGTGTGGTTTGTACAAGTTTGGTGCATTGTAAATCAAAGATATACAATTTCGTGACAATATGTTGAATTCGTTGTAAAAATAAGCAATCATCTTTAAAATGCCCCGTACCAGTTTACATCTTTTTCAAAGAAATAAAGAGCAAAATAAAGTTTAGGAGTTAGTCATGCCTCATCTTTTTTTGGGTGAAGAGTGTGCCTCGTCTTAATGAAGAAGATAACAAGAGTTGTGATTTGTTTGAGTCTTGATCTCCATCATAAATTATTCTATGCCTTTAATGTTCTTGCGTCTCTTTCAACTTTCTCATTGCTAGACAGCAATTGCTAGCTTGCAGATTATATACGTGTCGCAAGATGTTGGAAATGGTGTCTTTTGTTTGCTTCTTACATTATTTATCTTTATTTCACTTCTGAACTCTAGATTATGAATGTGTTTATATTATTGATGCTGCTTTTACACTTGCAAATTGTTATGTTGATATATCTTGGCCACCCTTCCTTTATTTCACAGCTTGGTTACACCAAAAAGCAAGAGGAGAGACACTTCCGTGGTGTCATCACTTTGGAGGTATTGGAATCCTTCAATGCCTTACCTCGTTAAAATTCATATAATTTAATTATCATACTACCCATCTGTTATACTTGCATAGGATGTCCCCTGGAAGGAATATATAGTGTAACCTGATGACTAGAAAGTAATGTTTTGATGGTTTTTTTTTTGGGTGAATGTGTTTCCATGATGTTATATACTACTGTTTTGACTGGACTTGAGATTAGCATATTAAACATGTCAAAACAGCATGTATGTGCATGTTAACAGCAATTATGCCAGTGGCGTCAATGACCAAGCCCATAATTGTATTGCAGGAGTGTAATATTGAAGAGGCTTCAGATGAGGATGAACCACCTCCATCAAAGAGCTCAAAGGACAAAAAGTCAAATGGACCAGAAAAATCACCGAGTCTTGTGTTTAAGATAACTAGCAAAGTTCCATATAAAACTGTTCTGAAAGGTATATTCTCATTTTTGGTTGTTGTAGTTGTCTGCCAGTGGCTTCACCCGGTCTCCCACATGAGTTCATTATCATCTTTCTAAAATCTGTTTTTCCTTGCAGCGCACAGTGCCGTTGTGCTAAAGGCAGAGACTGTGGCTGACAAGCTAGAGTGGATAAATAAGATTGGAAAGGTTATTCAACCTTCTAAAGGACTAATGAGGGGTGCTTCAACTGAAGGCGGTCCTACAATGCGACAAAGTCTTTCTGATGGTTCTCTTGTGAGTTGTTGACTTCGATAACTTTTATAATTGTGATACTATGAATGGATGCTTGTGTATGTGTGTGAGTGTCCTTTGTGCATTTTGATATTTATTCTTTCAGTATCTTCTGAGGCTTACCTATTTCTTTGTAGTTGGGATTCTTTATGGCTATGTGTGGGTGAGGGATCTCTAGGTTCCAAGGGATAGAGCTCAATGGATCGCAAAAAATTAGATAGGAGGGATTAGAAAAGCCCTCCATCAGCATAACAAAGGCATGTAGGAGGGATTTGCAAATGACACCTTCCAAGTAGGGTTTTGCATTTCCTTCTAACAAACCTTTGTAATGCTCGTGGAGGGAGTTTCTAATCCTTCTCATCTAATTTTTTGTGATCCATTCCTTGGTAACTTGACCTCAATTCCTTTGGGCTAGGAATTTTTTTTCGCTCACACATAGCCTATGTATGAATTTGCCACACTACAATTATGCACATAGTAAAATATGGAATGGGAGTATTATTAGGCAACTTTGTTAGAAATGCACTTCAAAAAATTCGGCCATTTTTTTTGAAAATTTAATATTTATTTATATAAAATATTTATTTTTTCAATAATATGTTAAAAATACGAAAAATTTATGTGTGTTATTGAAATATGAGTCTAAATAACATGTATTAAACATGAAAAGTACGTTAGTACGTGTATCATACGTTGGAGTTTTAAAAAACGTGCAATTTAACGAATTATTAAGACGTGTAGCCTTAGCTTTGTATTTCTGAAGTGTCAAGTTGTCATGTAACCTCTTTTTAGGATACAATGACTCGAAGACCGGCTGACCCTGAGGAAGAACTCCGGTGGATGTCTCAAGAAGTTCGTGGTTATGTTGAAGCTGTTTTGAATAGTTTGGCTGCTAATGTCCCTAAGGTAAGCTTGGAAGATCAGCTTTGTATTTGTTGTCCTTATGATTGGACACTTGGAAAATTCTTTAATGCATTTTGTTATCGGTTGAGCAGGCAGTTGTTCTTTGCCAAGTTGAAAAGGCCAAGGAAGACATGTTAAATCAGCTATATAGCTCTGTCAGGTTAACTTGATATTTTCTTTCCTTCTTTCCATCTATATATTTATTTTTAAATATGGACTTGTTAGGCTGCTTTTCTCATGTTATTTGTGTCAAACAATAATTATGTTTGATAAGTATTTTCATTTTTCTGTGGGTAGTGCTCAAAGCACAGCAAAGATTGAAGAGCTGCTTCAGGAGGATCAGAATGTGAAGCGGAGGAGGGAGCGCTACCAGAAACAGTCATCACTCCTTTCCAAACTAACACGCCAACTGAGCATTCATGACAACCGAGCAGCTGCTGCATCCAGCTGGTCCAATGGTGGTAGTGGTGCACCAGGTATGCAATAGGAAATGTTATCGTTTTGTTTTGATGTGATTATAAAATTATATAATCTCGAGACTTGCTTATTAATATATAAATAATAGAAAGTGCTTGTAATTTGCAACATATATTGCGAATATTACCTTTGTAATTTTAGATTTCTTTGCTTTTCTTGTCACTTGGGAAGACCCCAGATGGTGTTCGGCCAGGGAATTCTTATGCAAATGCATCTTGTTTTTCCCAACAATGGGGGACCTTAAAATTGATCTAAACTTTTACCTCTGTTCTTTTGACTTTTATTTGCTTGGTAATTTATGGACACTGTTGTTAATTTTGCAGAAAGCAGCCCAAGATCTTCATCCAGTGGTGCATCAGGTGATGACTGGAGATCCGCCTTTGATGCCGCCGCTAATGGCCCAGTTGACCGTAGTTCTTCATTATCTAGATCTTCATCCAATGGTCACAGCCGACATTATAGTGATCCAGCACAAAATGGTGATGTGAACTCTGGTCCAAACTCTGGTAGCCGTCGTACTCCAAATCGGTTGCCACCTGCACCGCCAGGTTCTTCAGGCAGCAGATACTTTTAGATGCGCTACTAGACTGATATTAATTGATGATTTATATTTTACTTTGCATGCATTATTGGTGGGTGAGGGCGGCGCCGCCCCACTTAATGATTTTTCTAGTAGAATATCCTTTAGGCGAGGAGAGAGGGTGTGTACATACAAGTTTACATTCCTATCAGCTTCTTACAGCTTTCCCGAGTATTACGAGGATGGGTTCAAGGCTTACTTGAAAACATTTATCATATATTTGTCGATTCAATTTTTCTTTCTGCTCGTAGAATTTTTTTTTTCCTCTTTTTTTTTTTCCTTGTCCAATTCATTTTTGGATACTAAGCTGTATTTGCCTGTCATGATTTTGATTTTTGATATGTATGTCCAAGCTTTTGATGGGTTTGTAACGTTTGGATCTGGAGGATGGATATATATAGTGCTTCAGCCGTCCTAATTTATCATATTTCTTCTAGTGGAATCCCACTTCCACAATGGTTCTCGTTTGCTTTTGTACTTTTCAAGTCTAAAACACTTAATTCACTTTTTTTTTTCTTTGAACAAGTAAATTTACGTTATGTATAGGTCTTTAGCATTCGCTGAAGATGTTAAAATACACTAATTTTTTTTTTCTTTGAACAAGTAAATTTACGTTGTTATAGCCTGTCCTGAAAGATTTTCTTTGTTGGTCTGAAGTGTATAATTTACCCTTAAACGTTTGTGGTGTTGTGTTGATGACCAATTATTTTCTTTCCTAAATTTTTGGACCCAACTAGAACTAAAATTTTTCCTAGTTTTGGTTGGTGGCAAGTAGGACCACACACCCAATCTTGTTGACCCTTTCTCTCTCTCCTCAGTTTTTCTCCATTTTCCGTACAATATGTACGGACAAACCTCAAACCAAGCAATTTCTTCATGGATCGAGGTTTTTGAAGTCACCTTCGTGTTCCTTGTGAGCTCAGGAGCACATTTATATCGTTTTTAGATCGTGAAGACCTTATTTTCCCGAGAACCCAGTTTTGGGTTACTGTTCTTGCACTCGTGATTTCGAAGTTTTTAGGAGATTTTAAGCTGCTAGGAATCTTTAGGACGTCTTCGTGAAGCTCGGAGAAGAAAAACGAAGTGTTTTGGACATTGGGAAGTTGAGTTTGACAAGTTTCAAGTTTGGTCGGAATATCGAGGTTTCTTCGGCGAAATCCTGTGGATTTCAAGGCTTGAAAGTGGTAAGGTTTTGTTCTTCTAGTCCTAAGCTTCATTTTGGTACAAATTTCATGAGTTTTGGTGGAAAAATGAGCGAGATATTGAAGTTTTAAACTTCCCCAATTTTCGACGATCCCAGCGGTGGCCAGCGCCGGACACCGGCAAACGAAGGAAGAAGGAGGAGAATATTCCGTCAAAGTTGACAAAATATTCTGACGCCGTCAGGTAACTTTAACGACATGTTCTGATTTTTGACGGAATATTCCATAACGCCGTTAGGGAATCCATTTGGTGTGCCAAGCACGTGCCTGCGCGTGAGCCACGCGTTTGGCCGTGCCTTGGCTGGTGCGTGAAGGTGCGTGGGGTCATGAAATTTTTTTCTGAAAATATGGGGATGTTCCTGAGGTAGAATGGATCATGGTGGTATATTCAAATACCCTATCTGAGCAATGTATGAGAAGTTATTTCCTAGTTTTGTGTATGTGCTTTAAATAACGTTTATTCAGTTATTTTGCATATAGGTGAGACCTATCCTGAGGATGAGCGCCATTAATCGAGGCTCAGGGGCTACGACCCTTCGACATATCAGTGAGTGGGTTTTTGGTTTTCCGTATATACCTATATACTTGAGATTTTTCCCAGAAAATGAATTTGAATGATTATATGTTTTGAAATGCCATGCAAAGTATCTACATATTTTAATTATGCATTAGTAGTTGCATATATTTATGATTGGTGCTGCGGACGCACAGGTAAGTTCATAAATTAAAGATTTAAGATTGCTTCAATTATGCGAGAGATAATGTGATGTTTTGAGAGCTTATAAACATGCACCCCGGTGTTAGTGCTCCCGCCCAGAGTTAGGGCACAATCCTTCACGTGATGTTCACCTCCCGCACCATATGCTCACCTTGGATACAAGTTAGGTGCACAAGCTTGTCGTGCTGACCACTTTAGGTGGTTCCGACTCGTAGGTGACCCGCGATTATTCGCACAGCCTTCACGTGATCGTAGCACTAGAGCATATTTATTTTACACCTAGTCTTGTCATACATACCACTTTAGGTGGTTCCGACTCATGTGCATGATTTGATTTGATATGATTGAGATTGGTTATGAGCTTTATACTCAGCTGTGCAGATTGAGTTAGAGGGATTTGGCTGATGTGATATTTGACATTGATATATTTTGCCTGGATTACTTATAACATTGCATTGAGATACTTTGACATGGTATACTTCTATGGATTTTCATCTTGAGTATGATTTTTGATACAGCTTATTATTATTATTATTATTATTATTATTATTTTCTGGGAAATTATATAGGTTTTATGGCTAGGGGTTAGAACTTTTGAGAAATGAAATGATTTTGAAAAGTTTTGTTTTTGCCCACTCACACTTTCTGCGCCCCTCCAGGGTTTAGGTAGAAGTGCTTTGGTGGATCACGAGGATTTCGACGGGGGTTCTGACAGAACATCATAAATGTAGGATCACCCTTGAGTGTTGTTGTTGACCCTAAAAACTACCCAGCCTACGTGGCGCGCAGGCCGAGTAATCTATAAGCTAACTACGTCCTTCGGTGAATGCGGGGCGTGCCAACTCGTCGGCCGAGCCTGGTCAAGGAGTAAATTTGTTGATGTTGCGTTGGGTGTGCAGCTGACTTTTGCGTCTTGCGATTGCGATCGAGGAAGGAACACGTCTGGGCCTCTTGGGTTCATTTGAAGACAAGGCTACTATTCTTACGAAGTTCACGAATCGTCGTCGTCGGATTCGGTCACAGTGATGGTATTCGTCAGAGTAAACTCACGCCGAATCGACACCAAAGTGTAAGGGCACAAATACTCAAAGCGGATATAAGTCTTAATAGTGAACGTGGTTCAGCCGTTTGAATGCCGAACTCTAAATCCCACTTGAGAGTATCCAATCATAAAATAACTCGGCGTGCAATACGCCGAGCTCAGTAAGCTGTAACACCTCACTTCGCCGAGAAGGCTAATGAGATGACCTCAATCACTAAGGATTCGGAAACTCTTCTTGACCGAGACTTGGATAGGTAACCAACCGTCCTTGCCGCAGTGCTGTTGATGCTAATGGAAGATGCTGTGAGATCGGCTGATTCTACGACGACAGAGCTATCTATGCTGACTGAAGATATCACCGGTTGCTTTCACAGTGCTGTTGATGCCAACGGAAGATGTGTCAGCGAAAAGAGAAAATAAAAATCTCAAAGTTGTTGAGAGAGTTTGCGCAGGGTAGTTGTGTGTTGAATTGGAGGGCGTTTGAACGATACACAGCCTCCTCTATTTATAGCACCGGATACCTTCTAGGTCGAGTTAAAACCCTACTCGGATTGGGACTTCTTCTTCTAATCAAACACCATCTCAAGTACTCCTACTCCTATCAGGATTTTGAACCTATCCTTTCATCGAGCCGGATTCACTTCCGAGTTATTAATCTTGCCGAGACTCCTTATTGCACAAGGATTCAACCCGTCTTGTAGCATGACTTTACCGACCTAGGTTCGGAAGTCCACGAACTAAACGATCCATGGTGCCCTTGTCGTAAGGCCTTCCGAGCCGAGAATGATTCTATACTCGGCCCAAACTAATATTTTAGGCCCAAACATTGCCCCCTCGCTTCTGAGGGCCTCGACCTGAATTCTCTGGTTGAGCTCCGACCTTGAAGAAGCGAAACTAATACTCAGAATCCAAATACTCTATTTCCAAGGCGCACTTATTAAGCACGATTGCACGATCTTGATCCTGCTGACCAAAACACCACGTGGCATCCTTTAACACGGCTAATCCCTAATAATGACGTTTAAAGTGTGCGGCTCCTTGAACTGTCATACCATCATGACCTTGTTGCTGAGCACAACCCATGCCACCTTAATCCGCGAACCATTCAACATCGTGCAGACGCCAAAACGTCTTTCACCATAAATCTCGCCGCCACACGTAATCGTGCGCCCCCAAAACACGAAACCCTTGATCATCTCAACTGGATTTTCTGAATGTTCATAATGATTAGCGAATTCCTCGGTCGATTTTACCCTTCATTTTGAATTTCGAACGATTGCCCTTCCTTCCACAATTTTATAAATACCGAAATTCTCTTATTTGTACTTTACGCTTTCAAATTCTCTGAAATTCTTGCCATCGCTCTCCAGTGAATCCCCTTCTTCCAGATCTTCGTCTTTAAACCCCCTAACCCAGAAAATTCCTCTCGTGTCGCATCTTCAACCCACTTACAATGGCCTCCTTCTTCTCCAAGCTTTCCAAGGAATGTGACCAATGCCAGAAAATTATTGATCGAAGTTCTATTAAAACCATACGTTTTGAAAGCGACATGAGCACCCCTCATCAAATCCTGGGTCCTCTCTTCAAAGCGGTAGTACCACCAACCATCATTGGACTTCTCAAGGAGCACTGCCTATCACCCTTGCTGCAAGGGTTTGAATGGTCGAAGTGGGACTTGGCAAGGCCTCAAGGTTTATGGCCCTCGACCACTACAACCTGGGCAGCTTAGGTCGTACGAATGGAAAAAATCTTCGGCGAGCAATAGAAAGCCCTAGGCATCTACAACGCCATTCACCTCTCATCCATGGAAGTCATCCTAGACAATGAGCTCCTCTTAGCGGCCTTATGCTTCTGGTTTTCGGCCACCAACACCATGGTCCTCCCTCTTGGCCCCATTGGTCCCACCATCCTTGACATTACTGCCATCTTGGGGACTTCCCCGACCGGAATCCCAATCGACGCCGCCCTTTCTGGGTACCCGTCGAACCTTGACCCGAAGGTGCTTTTCGACAAACGGGCCCTTGAGACGCTGAGCGGTGAAGGCCAATCACCCTCAAAAGAAGAGGTTCACAAACTTTACAAGAACTTCTTCAACTATAACACCCTCTATCTCCATTTTGCTGGTTGAGGAGAAGATGCTCTGCGAGAAGGGGAACACGAGGCTTTCCTTTTTTATTGGTACAACAAATTTATCTGTTGTGCCAAATCCAACAAGTGTCTAGTCGAGAACATGCCAGTGGCTGAAGCCCTAGCTAGCAGTCACACTTTGGCACTCAGCCCGGCCATTCTAGCCCATCTCCTACGCTCATTGGCCGAAACGACCCTAGATAAGGTTGACTTGTACCAGATTGGTCCCCTCTGGGTCTTCCAACTCTGGTTGCAAGTGTAATTTGCCTCTCTTCGGCCAAAGATTGCCGATTTCTCGCCTATGGAAGCATTCGACCCTCAGCTAGCTTCTCGGCCAACACCTCATCACCAAGCTGAAGAGGTGTTCAGATACTTTTTTGCTCTCGACGATCTTTCTAATGACGAGTTCTTGATCTGTCGTCGTCGAGAATACCCTTCGTCGATCAGGCTTCCTTCATCAGCGTGGGGCGCGGATGAAGATGCTGACCTTCGTCAATCCTGGGGGTCTTTCGTGCTTACCCACGACCTGCCTCTCGGCTGTTATGGTCACCGAACGGGTTGGGAAGTGTATCATCCCAACTTCCTCGCTCGGCAGCTTGGCTACCTTTAAGGTTGCCCGGTCCCCCTTCTCTCCTCATGGTCCTTCCTAAGCTGCGGACGCGAACTCGGTTATTCAAAAAAGGAATGTAATGACGCTAAAAAGGAGTTCCAGGAGCGATGCCAAAAATTCCGCCTTCGACCGGTCATTCTAGAATCTCTTAGCACCGATACCTTCGGCGATTGGTGGGAAGAATACACTCATAGCTTCTTCAGCACACCGGTTGAAGACGTCATTAACAAAATCTTCGGCGATCGTCCCCATAAGGCTCCTGCTCCCCAACCTAAAGAGGCTACCCATGGTATATAGCTTCCTTTACATATTTAGAGAGAGATATATATATATATATATATATATATATATATATCCTTACTGTTATTGACTTGGCTCTCAATTTTCAGGTAGCCGAGTGTCGAAAAAGGTAAAAGCGGTGGCTGTAATTGCAGCCAAGAAAAAGACAATCCCCTCTTCCAAGCCGAGCAAACGACCCCGACAGAAGACTGAGACGGTCGCTGCAGTCCCCCGTCCTACAAAACGCGTCAAAAAATTGGCAAACAAAAGGCAACGAGAAATTCATGTCATCTCTAGCCAAACGTCGGGAATAGCCACTCCCGATGTTTCTCCTTCCACCCCAACTGTACACATCCCGACGGTCGTGCAGTCGGCTCCGATAAGTCAGGTGCCCAAAGCTCGTCCTGACCCTCTAGTCGTGACTGGGCCAATGACTGCTCCATTGGTCAAACCGTCTGTAGTTTCAGGGTCGACCGCTGCACCTGTTGTGGAAGAGGTGGTCCCCCTAGCCGAGAGAACTCCTTCTAAAAATCCAAAACACGCGGCAGTCATTCTAGAAGAGAGCGACGGGAGCAACGAGATTCCGCTGGCGGGTCCCCCTGCATCCGAGGCGGCTGTCCAAGTCGGCCTTTCTGCGGCCGACCGTGGCAAACGACCTGTCGTAGAGCCAGAGGAGTGATGGAAGCGATGAGATTCCGCTGGCGGGTCACCTTCAACCCCGCAATCAACCTTCCCCTGCGTCCGAGGCAGCTGTCCAAGTCGGCCTTTCTGCAACCGACCTTGGCAAACGTCCTGCCGTAGAGCTAGAAGCGACGGCGAAAATGCCCGTTTACCCGTAGGACTAGGACTTCAACATTCCTCCCCAAGAAGCCTCTTCGGCTTTCGTAAATACCCCAACTGCTTCTCTTTTGGTTACTTTTCTACCTTAGAATTCTAAACCAGGAAGATACTAAATGTTAGGTGCCTACCCATTCTTTTCATCGAAAATTCTATGTGTCGAAGAGTGTTATCTATATTTCTTGGCCGCCTCCGTGGCCATCGAACGTAGATAACCTTAATCGGCCGCGTGAATTGAAGAGCAGTCTAAGGCACTGGGCTCGGCCATTAAGTTCTTTAGGTTCGAGCAATGAACCTAAAGACATGGCCGAAGTCTCATCTAGGCAGGTTTAAAACAAAACCTTCTTGTTATGTTCTTTCGTGATATCCTTGAGCTTAAGCTAATTTTTGTGTGCAGCCCTCATAGGAAGTCGAGTTTAAAGCCCTCATGTCAAGCACTACTGGAGCGGCTGGCCCTTCGGCCACTACAACTGACCCCGCTGATTCAACTGCTCTGGTTCGGGTGCAAGAAGTTTTGTCCCTCTCTGCGTCGCAAGTTTTTGAACGTAAAAGCCTCGATTTATTGGGTGCATGCCTAAACGACCTCGGCGCAGATTGTCAAATGAGCGCCGAAGCCATCGTTCAGCCGTCGTCCACCTTAGAGCGAGTTCGGAAAACTTTTAGTGTCCTTGAGAACGCTCTTCGGGCTGAACAAGATCTGAAAGCTGCCATGGCCGTCTAAGACACTCTTTGTCCAAAGATTGATGCTTTAAAGGCGAAAGGGGAAGCCTTGGCCGACCTCGACTGTCAAATAGCCGAATTGGCAAAACGAAGGTCGGTTATTGTTTCTGAGCTTGCGAAAGACTTCGAGTCGGGCGGTAAAGATTGTTTAACCGAGTATGCGGCGAGCGCGAAACAAATCGAGCAGTTGAAGATGGACAAGAAGAACCGGCAGGCCAAGGTCATAATGGGCGAGGTGCGGTGGTTAGAGCTGAAGGCCCTTCTCGGCACTCTTCTTCCTTCTTCGCCCTGACTTTATTTAAATGTAAACTGATCGACCCACTCAATTTGTGTATTCTTTTATCGACCTTAATGAAATGAATTTCTATTCCCGCATTTCCCATGTGACCGGATAGTACTTCTTTAAAAACTTCCCATTGATTGGTAATCTGTGAACTAAACCGGTTCGGTCTCTAAGATGATATGTGCCTTTGCCGAGAACCTTATGTATGACAAACGGCCCTTCCCAATTTGGCGACCATTTTCCGAACTTGGGGTCTTTAATTCCTATGGGCAACACCATTTTCCAAACTAATTCTCCTTCGCCAAATGTTTTTTGTCGGACCTTTTGATTATAGGCTTGCTCGGCAATCTATTTTTGTGCCACCAGCAAGTTATAAGCATCAAGTCGCGCTTCTTCTAAGTCTTCTAACTCCTGTCTCATGGACTGATTATATTCGGCGCTAAACAGACTACTTTGTTCAATTATTCGTAACGAATTTATGCTTAACTCGACTGGTAACATTGCATCGTGTCTGTAGGTTAGTGCATACGGGGTTGTCCCAGTCTCCGATCGGAGCAATCTCGAGAATGCTGATCAACATTTTGTTACTTGCCTCGGCCTGCCCATTTGCTTGTGGATAATACGGTGTAGACTATTCAAGCTGAATATTCAAACTTGCCATATATTCTTTAAACCTCTCGGCTGTAAAGATTGTGCCATTGTCAGTTATGATCGTTTCTGGTACGCCGAATCTGGTCACAATGTGTTCTTCCACAAAGTCGCAAACTTCTTTAGACGTTAGCTTGACATACGATTTTGCTTTGCCCCACTTAGTGAAGTAATTGGTTGCTACCAGTATCCATGCGTGCTTGGCAGCCCCGAAAGATGGTGTGATTTTGCCGATTACGTCCATGGCCCATCCTCTAAACGGCCATGGTTTAGTGATCGAATGTAATGACTCGACCGGGACCCATTGTATAGGACCATGAATCTGACACTATATGCACCATCATGCAAACTCGATACAATCCTTTAATATTCTTGGCCAAAAATAGCCGTGTCGTCGAAGCAACCACCGCATTTTACATCCGAACTGATGAGCTCCGCAAACCCTTTCATGGACTTCTGTGATTGCTTGAGCACCCTCTTGGGGGCTGAGGCATAGCAGTAATAGACCATCCTCACCCTTTCGGTATAACTTGTTTTGATACGTGACATAGTTTGTGGCGTGAACTTTTGTCTTGCGACTGTGTTTGCCATTGGGATTGTCAAGATACTGCATAATGGGCTTTCTCCAATCATCTGGTATTGCCTCGACAGCGCAAACATCTATAAGGTCTTGTCGGTCTAACAACGAAGGTAAGGACATGACTCTTGTGCGTATCACGTTGTCGCGTCGGAGGACTTGCTGGTTAACCAAGGCCGGGTATAGCTGTCGTAACACGAGTATTTCTCGGCCTAGCTTGCCCCCCAAAAGTTATGCATCGGAGGCGATTTGAGCCAATTCGTCTGCGTCGGTATTATGGATTCGGGAAATATGTTCAAATGTAATACCGTCGAAGGATTCGGCCAAATAGCTGGCGACCATGTGGTAGGGTGCCAGGGTACAACTCATGCATCAAAAAGAACCATTAAGTTGGTTAATCACAAGTTTGGAGTCGTCGAGGATGAGGGCACGGGTTGCCCGCAAGTCATGAAGGATTCCAAGGCCGATGATAAGGGCTTCGTATTCGGCGTGATTATTTGTGCATTCAAAATCCAGCTTGAGCGAAAAATACCAACAATCGTGGTTTGGGGATTGAATGACATTTCCAACGCCATCCGAGGATGAAGTACTTGAGCCGTCAAAGTACATCGTCCAGTAGTTATCGCGCGTTTCAACCATGCTGATTTCGACGTCGGTGCCCCTAAAACCATATGGGGAAGGGTGTTGAGCAAGGAAATCAGCCAGTGCCTGACCTTTGACAGCTTTCTGGGGCACGTATTGCAAGCTAAACTCGGACAACGCCATTTTCCACTTCCCAATTCGGCCTTTTACGATTGGTTGGGTGAGCATGTAGCGGATGACGTCGGTCTGGGCAATGACTTGGGTGACCGATGGGAGCATGTAATGTCAAAGCTTAGAGGCGGTGAAAAATACGGCTAGACAGAGCTTCTCGACGGCGGAATAATTGATCTCCGGTTGATTGAGATTTCGACTTAGGTAAAAAATAGCCTACTCTCATCCGGTGTCGTTGTCTTGCGCGAGGAGGCAGCCAATGGACTCTTCGGCCGCCGAGATATATAGCTTGAGAGGCTTATCAAACCGAGGTGGGACAAGGACAGGTGGCGTCGTGAGGGAGACTTTGATTTGCGTAAACGCCGCCTGATGCTCGTTTTTCCACTCAAATTTATCTGAGTCCTTGAGTTTCAAAAGTGTAGAGAACACTTTCATTTTACCCACCGAGTTAGCTATAAATCGGCGGAGAAAATTTATCTTACCAAGTAAGGACTGTAATTGTTTCTTCGTCGTCGGGGGTGGGGCATTGATGATTGTGCGTGCTTTATTTTCATCCACTTCAATCCCACGGTGGTGCACGAGGAAACCGAGAAAATTACCGGCTGACACACCGAAGGTACATTTGGCAGGATTCATTTTGAGGTTGTGTTGACACATGCGGAGGAAAGCCTGTCGGAGATCATCCAGATGTGTCTGCCGGCATTTAGATTTGATTACAACATCGTCGATGTAGACTTCGACGATGGTTCCAATTAAATCATGGAATATGGTGTTCATTGCTCGTTGGTACGTGGCACCGGCGTTCTTGAGGCTGAATGGCATGACAACCCATTCGTATGTACCGAGTGCCTCCGGGCAGCGAAAAGCGGTCTTATGCACATCGGCTTCAGCAATGAAAATTTGGTTGTACCCGGCATGTCCATCCATAAAAGACAAGATCACATGATTCACTGCAGCATCGATTAACAAATCTGAAATCGACATTGTATACTCATCTTTAGGAGTTGCCAGATTCAGATTTCTGAAGTCGATGTAAATGCGCAATGCACCACTTTTCTTTAAAACAGGAACGATATTTGCCAACCATTCGACGTATCGAGCTGTCCGAATGAATCTTGCTTTCAAGAGACGAACAAGTTCATCCTTGATGCCGAGTTGCACTTCGGTCGAGAATCGTCGAGGTGGTTGACGGAAAGGTTTACACCCAGGTTTAATACGTAACTCATGCTCGACGAGAGTGCGATCTAAGCCAGGCATCTCATGGTAGCTCCAAGCAAAACAATCTTTGAACTCCTTAAGCAAAGCACGAAGTTCAGCTTTCATAGGTTGGGGGAGCAAAGCACTAATAAATAAAGGTCGTGGGTCATTGGCCGTCCCAACATTAATTTCGTCCAACGGGTCCTTGACTTAGGGCTGATTGTCTTCGAGCTCGGCCGGGGCAACTTGAATTTTGTTAAGAGATAAGACAGGACCATTTTCTCCTTCGGCGAGGAACTCTACGAGGTTAACGCCTAAATTTGGTTGCTTAGATATAGTATACCAATGAGCCAGCAGTTGTTCTATAGTAGATGAAACCGCGGCCCTACGTTTTTCCCGATCGGTGTCAAACATCGGGGTCGGGGATGAAGTCAGCTAACCCGAGTCTCACCGAATCCTAGTGGACAGTTTCGGCGCCAACCTCGATAGCTTTCTGCACAGAAATCTGAGTCGGCTGTCCTTCATCATTGAAACCTTGTAGGGTGATGTAGCCGATATGGTCATCATAATACCGTGCTTGGATCATGTTAGCTTCGAACGGCTGACTATCAATCGGGTGAACAATGACCGATTTGCCGTCCCAAAAAATAAGCACTTGATATAATGA
Source organism: Malus sylvestris (assembly GCF_916048215.2). Classification (NCBI taxonomy): domain Eukaryota; kingdom Viridiplantae; phylum Streptophyta; class Magnoliopsida; order Rosales; family Rosaceae; genus Malus; species Malus sylvestris. The sequence continues at coordinate 1,282,304 of NC_062264.1, forward strand.
CAAAGGGATACAGCTGGTTTAATGAATCCAGTCTCGACCGAGCAGTGCATTATACTCGGTCTTGGAGTCGACGATGAAAAAGGTGGTCATGTGATTACGGCCGGCGATGTTTACTGCTATAGGAAGCACCCCTTTGGTTTGGGATTTGTCTCCAACGAAACTGCTCATTGTGATCCCAGAGGGGATAAGTTCGTCGTTGGAGCGACGTAACACCTTCATGATGTTTACAGGCATGATATTGACAGTGGCTCCACAGTCGACAAAAACTTTGGAGACTGCATACCCTTTGATATGGGCCGTTACATACAATGGCTTCAAATGATGAAGTTTGGCCGATGATGATCGAGGAAATAATTCGGCCAAAGCTGCCTTGAGGTTGTCATCTTTTGTTGTTGACTCAACTTCGGCAACAGTTACAAAATCAATGTGACCGGCTTCCTCGGCAACTACGTCGTTGTCGAGGAAATTTGATTGAGATGTGCTCGACTGAAAATCAGTGGGCAAAACATGGACCATACTGATTTCCATGTTATCCAAGACCGACGGGCCCATCGGGTTACGATCATCCTCTTCAGGCTCTTCTCTTTCCTGGACACCGACTGCGGTATCTGCTTCTGTCGGAGTTGTACTAAGAGACTCCTATGCTCCTTCTTCAATGGTTTGTTCCCGCGGTGTCTCTTCGAAAGTTTGTTTGTTCTGTTGAGGTGACTCATGTGCGTTTGAAATCAGAATTGTGTCTGGGATTAGTGCCAGGATACGAGCTTGCTCTTGGTACATTATACGGGCATCCCTGGTGTCGAGATAGGCATCCAACCGTGCGACTCGTGTTATTTCATCGGCCGTAAGGCCGAAGAGAGAAATGGCCGAAAAGACTTCGAAGTGGTATCGTAAATACTGAAGGTCTTCCAATAAGAAAGGAAGGTCTGCCGCATCGATATTAGTGTATGGGTCGACTTCAAAGCCAAGGACTCAAGCTCCTCGTATGTGCTGGAACCTAGCTTTCAACCCTGGGTTTGAAGTTTTTTGAATAATTCGCTCGGCATCCAGGCAAGTTAGGATGAGATCAATTGTATCTTGACATGCTTTCGGCAAACCATATAGATACTTAGCCGAATGCTTTTTATGAAACTCTCGCATATATTCCAAGGCCTCCCCGAGGAAAGGTGGATGTAAATTCCGTCGAATTTTGATCAAAGGTTCTTGTAGGGTTAGCTAGGAACGTTCGCTTTCGGCTTCCTGCCTGAAATGCTCGAAGCATACCTTCATTTCCCTGGGCCGAAGAAGAAGTTTGATCCGCTTATCAGCCTCCTCAAATGTGGTTTCAACATCTCGATTGACCAGCCGTTTCCCTTGAACCAGCTCTGTCATAATAGTTGGGGATGGTCGTTCATAATCGTTGGCAACTGTTTCCTTCAGCCATCATTTAGGGACCGAAGTTTCTTAGGCTGCCCGCTGGCGGGCCATGCAGTCTATTCTTTGGTGCCGACGTTTCTGGGATTTGGATAGTGCAGTGTAGACGCCTTTCGAAGAGTGATATGTATACCAACGCTGGTCTTGAGGTTTGGGAGGTTTGAAAGTTTGGCTCTGCGATGATTCCGAGCTGTTAGAATTGTGTATGTAATAATCTTCATCATAAAACGGAGCATCGAAATTGAGGCGCCGTCTGACTGAAGGTTTCTCTTCAACCCGCACTTTAGGGCCAAGCCTATAAAAAACCTCTTGATGTTGACCTGCGTCGAGCACCTTTTGCTGTATTGCGGCTGTAGGTTGTTCCATTATAGCCGGAGATGACTCTTCCTTTGGCTCGGCGTTGACATTTGCTTTACACTTTTTGCATAAAACTGCCGACCCACCTTCTTCATCAGTGCTCTAATCTATCATGGGCTTGACAATAGCGGGTCCCGTGAGAGCTGTAGGTGGTTTGTTTGAACGAAAATCAACATTGAAACGTGGTCGAGAATTTTGATTCAGAAAGCGTTGCGTTGTAACGATCTCTGCCTTCCCTTTTCCTTTGTCCTTATGTAGGCGAGCATCTACCCTATTTACTGTTGCCGTGGGAAATGGGTCGGTATCAACGCCCATCTTCTTCTCCGGAAATCTGAGTTTGCCGTTATCAATCCAGCTTTGGACGTTGTCTCGAAACACGACGCAGTTATTTGTCGTATGTTTGCTTGAATTATGGTATTTGCAATATATCTTTCCTTTAAGCTCTTCGACCTTGGGAATGTTATACCCAGGCCGAAGTTTGATGATCTTCGCTGATAACAATTGATCAAAAATTACATCGGCCTTTGTAATATCAAAAGTATAAACTTTTGACGTTTTCGTTATTTCTTCAATGGCCGAGTGGGTTTTGACATCCTTAGAGTCAATTTGAGTCAGCGCCTTGCAAACGTATGGCTTATCTATTACTATCTCAGATGTGTCCACGCTGACGCATTGAGACTCCTCACCCTCGGTTGATGCGTAACTGATAGTTGGATTTTTGTAGATCGTCCCTCGGGATGGGGTTTTTGAGATCTTCTCTTCTCGGAGAAAATAATCATATTGCTTGACATGCTGGGCTAGTTCATACATATCCCGAAAGTTTGCCCCCAAGAATTTCTTTTTGTATTCTACGTCAAGACCGTTCAGAGCAAGTTTAACAAATTCAACTTCAGGGAGAGGACTCGGCACCAATTCCTAGCCGATTTAAATTTGGTAAGATAATCCATTGGTGACTCATCAGATGCTTGAGCCATCCTTGCTAATGAGGACACTGACATTTCCATCCTTGGCCGATAAAACTGCTCGTGAAATTTCTCGACCAACTCCTCCCAGCTCTGGATGGAATTCGGTGGGAGGTTGATATACCAAGCAAATGCTGAACCGATCAACGAAAAGTTGAAAAGTCACGGCTTCTGAAAGTCACTATTGACATCTCCGCATTGCGTGGTGAAACGAGCCACATGTTCCAACGAGGATAAGGATGATTCTCCGGCGAACAAGCTAAAATCTGGAATTTTGAAACCTTTAGGATATTCGAATTTTTCCACATAAGCTGGGTATGGATGGATGAACTTAAGGAATTTCAGCCCCTTTTTCATGGCCAAATCGATCATCCGTTGGACCTTGTCATATCAACGGGTGTTGCTTCTACTCTATGGTCGGATCTGTCTGACCTACTATTTGATCCTCCTTTTTTTTCCAAGTTAATTGGTTTGAGCCAAGCAGGGATTGACTTGGCCGGTACAATTGGTAACAGATTATTTCTTGGTGGCAAGTGTTGGGCAAGATCAAAAGACCTGCCGTCGCTGACCTTACTAACCAGTATTTCGAGCAATCTGGTTTGTGCCTCACTGGTATTACGTATCACGTCATGAAGTTTATCGATTCCTTGACTAAACGTCTGTTCAACCGTCCGAGACTGCACGTCAAGTCGTTTTCGAAGAAACGATCTTGTTGGTGGATCAGATCCTTCACCACCATCCTCGTCACAATCCTCTATTATCCCTTCATTGAGAACGCAAGTGTTTATGTTAAGGATTTCTAGACTGTGAAGCTGACCGTCGAGATTAACTTCCCTTTCTCGACGAGTTGCACTTCTGAACTCAGGTGTCACGACGTTAAGGGGATTCTGCGCCTGTGGCACACTTTGTCCTATGTTCTGAATTGGCAAATCGGCTGTTGATTTTCCCATAGCTGTTTTCTTTTTTATCGATCGCGTTTCAATTGGCATGAACTTCGTAGTTTAGCACTGGGTTCCACTGGGCGTGCCAAAATGTTGACCCTAAAAACTACCAAGCCTAGGTGGCGCGCAGACCGAGTAATCTATAAGCTAACGACGTCCTTCGGTGAATGCGGGGCGTGCCAACTTGTCGGCCGAGGAGTAAATTTGTTGATGTTGCGTTGGGTGAGCGGCTGACTTCTGCATCTCGCGATTACGATCGAGGAAGGAACATGTATCGGCCTCTTGGGTTCTCGAAACCTGAAAACAAGGCTACTATTCTTACGAAGTTCACGAATCGTCGTCGTCGGATTCGGTCACAGTGATGGTATTCGTCAGAGTAAAGTCACGCTGAATCGACACCAAAGTGTAAGGGCACAAATACTCAAAGCAGATATAAGTCTTAATAGTGAACGTGGTTCGACCGTCTGAATGCCGAACTCTAAATCCCACTTGAGAGTATCCAATCATAAAATAACTCGGTGTGCAATGCACCGATCTCAGTAAGCTGTAACACCTCACTTCACCGAGAAGGCTAATGAGATGACCTCAATCAATAAGGATTTGGAAACCCTTCTCAACTGAGACTTGGATAGGTAACCAACCGTCATCGCCACAGTGTTGTTGATGCCAACGGAAGATACTGCGAGATCGGCTGATTTTACGGCGACAGAGCTATCTATGCCGACTGAAGATATCACCGGTTGCTTTCACAGTGTTGTTGATGCCAACGGAAGATGTGTCAGTGAAAAGAGAAAATAAAAATCTCAAAGTTGTTAAGAGAGTTTGCGCAGGGCAGTTGTGTGCTGAATTGGAGGGGGTTTGAACGATGCACAGCCTCCTCTATTTATAGCACCGGATACCTTCTAGGTGGAGTTAAAACCCTACTCGGATTAGGACTTCATTTTCTAATCAAACACCATCTTGAGTACTCCTACTCTCATCAAGATTTTGAACCTATCCTTTCATCGAGCCGAATTCACTTCCGAGTTATTAATCCTCACCGAGACTCCTTATTGCACTAGGATTCGACCCGTCTTGCAGCATAACTTTACCGACCTAGGTTCGGAAGTCCACGAACTAAACGATCCATGGTGCCCTTGTCGTAAGGCCTTCCGGGCCGAGAATGATTCTATACTCGGCCCAAACTAATATTTTGGGCCCAAACAGTTGTATAATTAGCACTTGTCCTGCTTGATTGCAGTTAGGCCATTTATGCTCTAGTTGTGTATTTCACACTTAATCTCGCTCTGGCACCTTATCTCATATAGTACTCTAGTTGATTTAGTTTTTGTTTATTCGTAATTCCTTATATCTTTATTGCTTCCACACTGTGCACATGGCTACGTCACCCTCACGTGACGGCCAGCATGCCCTGATTGAGGTCGGGGTGTGTCATAAATCATTATTAAAATTAAAAAAAGAGCCAATTTTTTTAAAGTAATTTTTTATTTTTTAGTCAAAATAGTCCTTGAGATTGTAACTCCTCACTTTCGGTTTTTGGTTTTTCACAATGAAAATCCCTAAAAGTGGTTTTTGAGTTTGTGCATCTTAATGGTTGGTTTGAAAAAAAAAAACCTTTAAAAAGGTGGTCACTTGTTCGTTTATGTTTGACAATTTTTTCACTTAAAGACCAAAGGATTACAATGTACAAATTCATGGAACACTTCTTTCGATTTTCATTTTTAGGGACCAAAGTGAGGATTATATCAATCTCAAAAATCACTTTAGCAAAGTTTTCTTGTGAATCCACCAACCCGATGCAAAAACTCTATCGAGTCTCAACCATCTCCAGACCTATTGAGGGAATATAATTATTAGAAATACGGGCACATGAAAGATGTACCTCATTTACGTTGAAACATTGCCGACGAAATAAAGTTGGCCACATTTGCTGCATGGACCAGTACATTGGCAGCTAGTCAATCATTTGCTTGTAACCTGGAGAGTAGCAGACCTGTTGGTGTAAAGAATTCAAAACCTGGAAGAGAAAACATACAACACCCCCTAGTGAAACTAGTTTGAATCCGACCATGGCCTATGGAACCATTCCAACGTACGAGGTTACTCTGGATTATGGAACCGACTTGGAAGAGACAAATCTGCCTCTCGAGAATTGTGAGAATGCAGTCCATTATACTAGTTTGGATGAGGTTTGGAATCAGAATAAGATGATAGTCGATGATGCATTTGCATACACAATAGCTACTAATATCATGATAAGCGATGATATTGAACCTACCGTTGATGATGTCGACGTAGTACTGATTGGTCAGATTGGAAACAAGCAATCTAGGTCAAACTTGATTCACTTGCGAAACGTAAAGTGTTTGAGCCTGTAGTTCCTACACCTTTACATGTGAAGTATGTTGGTTACAGGTGGGTTTTCGTAAAGAAGCATAATGAGAAGAATGATATAGTATGACATAAGGGATGCATCATGGTGGCAAGGTTTTTCTCAATGTCCTGGGATTGATTACATAAAGACGTATTCCCTCGTAAGAGGCATTATAACGTTTCACTACCTTATCAGTTTGGTAGTCTCTAAAAACTGAATATGCAGTTTATGGAAGTGGTAACTGCGTATCTTTATGGGGATCTTAATACGGAAAAATCTACAAGAAAGTTCCTGAAAGACTTATATTGACTGGATCAAATAATTTTAGACCACGAAACACTATGATTAGATTGAGGCGTTCACTTTACGGATTGAAACAATCTGGGCGGATGTGGTATAACCGTCTGAGTGAGTATTTGATTAGTCAGGAATATGTGAATAATGAATTTTGCTCATGCATGTTAATAAAAAAATCACATGTCGGATTTGTGATAGGTGCAGTTAGGGGTGGGCAAACGTGTCTTAGACCAGCGGATTGGGGCGGACCAAAAAAATCTAAACACAAACGGCGCAGGGCGGGGCGGGTCCATAAAATTAGTGTGATGGGGGTGGGTCCAAAAATATGAGAAAACCGGGCCCTGACTAGAATTGTTTCTACCATTGATTTAATTTCCATCGTTGATTCCCACCTAATCACAAAGTCTTTGTCTCTCTCTTAGTCTCTGAAGTTAGAATCGTATCACATTAGCTAGCCAACTTCATTTTTGTCATCAGTCTAGCTCCCTCATTCTCCATCCTCAGCTCGATCGAGCTACCCCCAGTGTCCCCATCTCTCGACTGTCTCTTCCAGTCCTAATTCGAGGTCTCTCTGGACTCCGACCACCACAATTTCTTCTCAACTCAAGATCCCTCCTAACTAGCGACAGTGAAGACCTAACGAGGACGAGCTCCTCCAGATGGCTCTGAAGAAACAAGCCTAATGCAATGTCAACTATATAAAAAAAAAAAAAACCCACCTCCAATAACTCCCACTCTGCCTCAGTTCAGTAACCGCCTCAGAAACCCACCTCTTCTCTTGCCTCCAACCACTCTACCAGAACCTGCAATACTAGCAACATTTAAATAGAATTGGGCTTTCAATTTTGAAGAGAATTGGGTAATTGAATACTTTGAGTTTTCAATTTTGGGTAATGATTTGGGATTTGTATTGATTTGAAGAAATTGGATGCAACTGCCGATCAACTTAGTGAGGAGAAAACTCTATTATACTATTGCCTCTCTTAGATGCTTCTGGCCATTTCTTGGTGTGGTTGTTAGTTGGTTTTCTTGCAATGATGCATAAAATGCTTTTGGGGTTTTACAATTGTTGCACCCATTATTACATGCGGACGAGCTTGGGAGGAAATATGCTTGACAATTGTTGAGCCATTGTTGTTTATGCTGATGTAGGTTATTCATTTGATCTGCAAAAAGAACTTTCTCAATGAGTTATATTTTTACTATTAAAGGTCAACCAAGTAGACCTTAGTTGTGAGTTTTTTTAACCATGTTGAAATTCTTGCCCTCATGAAGCTACATGTGAATGTTTTTGCCTGAGAGCCGTTGTCAAGCATATTTAAATCACTTTCAAACTTTCTTGAACGTTGATGTCCCTACAACTGAAGACGCTACCTGTATTGACCAGACCAATAAGTGATACATTAAATGAGACAACACCAAGCATATTGCACCAAAATTGTTCTTCTCATATCGGTAACAAGAGCATCAGAAGATTGAAGTCAAGCAAATCTATTGCCATAACACCACACCAAATGCAGTCACTGCCAAAAGTAGATGCGACTTTTATTTGAGTATTTACACACTCAAAGGGAAGTATTGTAGTCCTAAATTCATTAGGAGTGTAATTGTATACATCCTAGTAGGATTCTATACTATCTGTTAGATAGTTTCTAGTTGGAATTGTACTCCTTAGGGAGTAAGATTCTCTCTCCCTTACTACTATAAATAATGCACAATGGGGTAGGAGATAATCACCACAAAATCAACAAGCTCTCTCTTCTCTCTTTGTCTACCACGACCCTCTCCCTCTCATTTCCCTTATTAAAATAGGCCTAGAATAAACAACAACATCAAAGCCTTATCCCACTAAGTGGGGTCGGCTATATGAATCCTAGAATGCCCTTAAGCTTGGTTTCATGCCATGTCTTCCATTAGATCCAAGTACTCCAAGTTTTTTCTTAGAATCTATTTCCAATTCTTCCTTTACCTTTTGGCCTGAGCCTCTGTCTCGTAATCGCATCTTCTAACGGAAGCGTCTGTAGGTCTTTGTTTCACATGTCCAAACCACTTTAATTGATTTTCTCTCATCTTATCTTCAATTTCGGCTACTCCTAGTTTACCTTGAATATCCCCGTTCTTGATCCTGTTTGATACTTGACCGCCCAACATTCCATGTCATAAAGCATTGCTGGCTTTATTGTTGTCCTACAAAATTATCCTTTGAGCTTTAGTGGCATATACGACGGTCGCACAACCCACCCGATGCACTCTTCCACTTCATCCATCCTAAAACAATTCTACAAGTTTTTTCGTCTCTTTGTGGGGTTCAATTATTGAGACAACCAATAAAATACTTGAAATACACAACATATATTATGAATTGCATCACACCTATTAAAAAAATCATTAAATCAATTTGACATTAGCCATAAAAAAAGACAGCATATGGCTTTGCCTTCAATTACTTAGCTCCATGTAAGCAATTGAAGGCTTAGATGGAGATTTTGCTGCCATTTTTTTAATGTTATATGTTTATTTGGCAGTTTTAACTTGTTATTTGTGTGATCTCTCAATTTTATTCTATTATATTGAAAGGACTTGTACATGTTTCATGTTTGGTAATCTATATTAGGTTGGATGATTTTTGTGTACACTCTGAAGCACAAGCACAAGCGCTATCGCAATCGCAATCACAATCACAATCACCATATTGGCGTTGCCTTTGTTTAGCATTGTCATGAACACCATCGCAACCACCGTTACCACTACAACGCAATACTCCTACTTACATATTTTTGATAAATCTTATGGTAGCCTTCTTAATTGTGTGGGGTTCGTTGATGTTTATCTACATGTATCACAATTTTTTTTTTATTAGTCTACTCTTATGTGTTTTTATTTTACTTGTATTACCGAGTAATTATATTTATCTATCTATATCAAGTTTTTTTTTTATAATCTATCTCATATTAATTTCTTATCTACCTATCTTATAGATTTTTTTATTAATCTACCTCTATGTTTTCTATATATATATATTACCCAGATTAATTATACTTTATCTCCTTTATCACATGTTTACTTGTTTATCTATTTATTTCTGTTCATAGTCTCCCTATAACACAATTAATTGTATTACATGTTTTTTCTTTGTAGAATCTACTTTTGACACAAAAATTAATGAATTCAAATATTTTTATGTAAAGGGGAAATTAGTATAAAATTATGTAATTAGATAATTGGGCTCACTAAAAAAGCAACCTATGTTTTTTGACATGGATCTAAACGCCCCTATATATTTATTATTTTTTATTGTAACTTTTCCCCAATTGGAAAAACGAAAAATTGTTACAGTCCCATGGCATGTACCATACTACCATGCTTGTAGTAAAAAGATTCTACTCAACTGGATCGTCCTCAATGCGGATGTTCAACCTCCTGAGCCAAATGGAATGAACAATCATATGGAAAACATCGAATCTCTTGGAAGGTCCATGTTAGCTATCAACTATTAAACAATCAATCAAGACCAAAACATGAATTACAACTTAAAGATAACTAACCAGAATTCGAACATAGAAGAACCAAGAAGAAAAGCATACCTGCACCAGTTCCGAAACTTGAAGCCATTGCACCAAGCTTTCCAGTGAACCTTCTCTTCTCTCGCAGATGACTAAGTACTCGACTTATAAATAGGCTTAAGTCCTGATATGAGTGTGTACCCTGTGAGAAGAGAGGCCACCATATATATACATATAGTTCTTTCCGTAATCAGATAGGATTCCCTATTAAAATCCTAATATGAAACAAATACTTGTTTCCTTGTCTCATAAGAACTGATCTAAATACTATACAAAATCCTTTATCGTCAAGGATCAGCATTCCCCTTGTTAATAAGACTTTTCTACCAAACTGAATACCTATAGCCGGTCCCCAAAACTTCCCTATCTCATACTCATTCCAACAGTCCATTCACCACAAAATGCCTCTGCACCTGCTTCACTTTCCTCTGCATTCTCAAGTACTGACTTTGTGATATTCCCTTCAGTATCCTTTTGATGTTTGGTATGTCCTTCACTTTCACTTGCACAGAAAACGACTTCCACTCCAGAACATCGCTGAACGGCGGAACATAGCTGTCCGAAATCAACACTGGAACACACTCTGCGTATATGGCTTCCACCACTCTCGGGCTTGCTACTTCGTAACCACTAGGGCACAAGCAGAACCTGTTCTTCTTCAGCATTGATTCATAGGATACTCCGTTGGGGAATTGGTCGTAAACTTGCACGTCTTGGTCTTTTTCTTTCCATTCGTTTAGAAGCAGGTACCTTATGTGGCCGCTTAGCCGGCCTGCGAAGAATGCAAGAATCGACCTTTGAGATGGGGAGAGACCACCGAGAAGTCCTTCGGTTTCCCCAGTTCGGAGATGGATTTCCGGAAATGAGACATCTTTTGAGGGGTTGAATCCTTCAGATGTGTTTGCATTGCATAACACTCTTATGGAGTTGTGGTATAAATTAGGAACATAAGCAGATGTGCTCGGCCCCTGCATATGTACATAGACAAAATCAATTCAAAACAAATTAGTTTGGTACCACTATTCCATTTGTAAGCCAGAGACTAAGACCAACAATATATATCAAGTGAACACCTGCCTTCATATGCAATCCCATCAGTAGATGAAGAGTCGGACACGTAGACATAAAAAAAAAGAAGATGAAAGATTGGATGTTCCAAGATCTCGTGTAACCTAAACCCAATATCATGTTTACAACTACTATACACAAACATTTATACTGTCAAGGAATGCGCAAATAATTAAAACTAAATTAATCAAGTGATCACTAACCGTATATATTGGACTATATTTTATAAAAAAAATATAGAAACAAACAAAACGGGAAAGAAAAAGAAAGAAAAAAGATGGAAAAGGTTGGAAGTAACATATAAGATTCGTTGCTACCCAATGGTGACAAGAAATCATAAAGTGATCAGCACCAAGGCTTCGATTCCAAAAGGGATGCTTATCAGAAATGACATTGACATAGTCGATGACAGCTCGTCCGATGGGCTCAGTGTCATGGGAGTCGGCCACATACAGGTACTGCACCAACATCACCACGCTGAAGGGAAGAAAATAAACGAGGGCCTCATCTGGATCTCTTGTTCTGTAAACATTCTCCATTTCCATTTCATGGATAGATCTCCCTTCTGTCGAATATATGCTTTTGCATGGACCGTTGTGAAATATTGGTGGCTCTCCTTCTCCGTATACAAATATCTTGAAATGCTTTTCCATCTCCAAGTAACTCCTGCAGTAATACAGATATAGCTCGATGATAATAAATTGTACCATATTTAATCAGTGATCATCTTGCGGATCACATGTTAGAGTATGAGTGTGATTTTCACAGTTTAGTAATAATTATTGTTATTTCAGATTGGTATAAAGAGGTCTTGATGTGTTTATAAGAGTTAATTTGACTTTGGTTTGGATTGAAACTCTACTGTTGGCTTGAGAATAGAACTCATACTTGTACAATGATTTGGTCTTGTATTCCTTGTAGGATTATTATAGGGTAATCCAGATTTTGTAGTATAAAAACCACAAGCCCCTACTCTCACAGAAGCGCACTCTTATTGTTCCAATTACCTATAACTTGGAGAGCATTGAGTTTTGCAGAGAGGAGAAGGTTGTGTGTAGAGGGTGTCTTGGTATGCGTCAATGTGACAGTTGAAGAAGATGGAGAAGTCGGATTGCACACGTAGTGCCACGGCTTGGTGCTTTACGTGTCCTACTGTATTCTTGAACCCAGTTCCTCCTTGAAACCCTAGCAATCATGGCTTCTTCTTCCTCCGCTTTGGAAGATAAGTTTATTTCCCTTTAATTGTTTGATTGGTTTATTGTAGGTATATTTATTATATCTGTGATCCTAGTAACTTGTTGATTTTCAGATTAAATCTTACATCACAAATTTGCGCAAACACCACATGAACTTCTAAATGTTACCGAAATTAAAAGTCTTGTCTATTTACCATACAAAGTCCACATTTAATGTGAATATACCGCCTCTGTCCATATCCGTCAGAAATTTCATCAAACTAGTCATGTGTGTGTATGAGCACTTTCTCATGCACCACTTCAAGACCCCTAGACAACTTGTGGTAAGAACTTCATTAACCACAACTTGCCTTCAAGGAAGAATAATATGCCCCACCCACGAACTTTAATCAACTACATTTTTACCTTAAATCATCTACGGTCTTTTAAGTGGAAAAAATAGCCTGGAAAAAAGGCTTGCATGTGTTGCACATGAAATTTTGAACTAAATTTTTGGGTTTTTTAGATATAAACCCTTACAACTCTTATTTCCTAGATAAAAACCCACATAGTTATAAATATCCAAATAAAACCCAAATTTAAAAATGACTGCCAAATATAGAAGTAATTGACCTATAATTACAAAATATTTACAATTTGTACCACAATATTAAAATAAAAATAAATAAATGTTATTACTCACCTTAATTACAATGAAAATATAATTATTGCACATATTATTATCCCAAACACACACATATATACGTTCCAATGTATATATTACTACCATAAGCTCAATATATATATATATATATATATATATATATATATATATAAATGTACACATATATAGTTTACCTATGTATATAATATTACTATACGTTCACATACACACACACACATATACATATACATGCACAGTACTACATATATGATCAAACATATTAAACTAATTAATCTACCTATATTTAAATTTATGATGAGCAAATAACATATATTTTGTAGGTAAATTAATATTGAATCAAATAACATTCTTTTATTTCGTAGGTAATTTATTTTCCATGTATTATTACATATATTTGGCACATTTTATTATTATAAGATATATGTCCAAATAATAGGTAAATTAATCTTCAATAAAAAAATAATTTCTTTATTTTGTAAGTAAATTAATTTTGAATCAAATAACATTTCTTCATTATGTAGGTATTTTATTTTGTATGTATCATTATATATATTGGGCACATTTTATTATATGAACAAATAATAGTTAAACTAGTATTGAATAAAATAATAACATTTTTTATGTAGGTATATTATTTTGCATATATTTGGGTTTGCTTTATTATGTAGGTAAATTACTTTGAATAAATTTTATGTATGTCAAGCATGTTTTTTTTGTTGTTATATGTGTCTATATACATACATATATATATATATATATGTGTGTGTGTGTGTGTGTGTGTGTGTGTGAAATATTTTACCTACATTTATGTGTAAAATATAATTTTATTGACTTAACTAAGCATGTATTAATACATTTATTAGACATGTTTTATTGTTATTATATATTATGCAATGAATTTATTATTTTTGTAAAATCATTAATTTTCCCTTACAATTTGTATGGAATTAATTGTTCAAATAGGGGTGTTTTGGGCATCAAAATTTTTTAAATGTGTAAAGTCAAATATAATTAAGGAATTTGTTGATGTGGAATCTAGTCAATGGGTTTTATTCCAATAAAAAACTTATGTCGGGTTTTATATGGAGAAACTTAAGTTTCAAGGACTAAAGTCATATTTTCAGTATATTTTTTATCTAAAAATAATGGAAGTGGTACCACTCTAAAACACAAGTTGAACTGATATATTGACAAGACTTAGTTCGGATGGTATTTGCGGGTAACCATTATAGTCCATGGAGTATTTGTGGAAATTTTTCCCATAATTAGTACTAATACTATTACAGAGAGAGAGAGAGAGAGAGAGATTATATATGGTACAATTGTTAAGATTATACGTACCTGTGAAAAGCATTTGCATTCCTGTAAATTGGTCCATGAGGAACATAGTCTGGATCTTCATGGGTAGAAGTTAGATTTCGAACTTGAGCAGCTTCTCTTATGGAAGCCCGAACTCCGGCCAAATTTGCTTCAAGTTTCTCCAACCTGCTATATCTCTTTATTGGTGTACTAGTTATTATAGCCGACGTCCCATTGGTTTCATCAAATTCTGTACCATTGATCCACACCATCCCTTGTTTTTCTCCCTACGGTACATACAACTAGTGCCGTTAGATAAAGAGGAGATTCTTGTTTGCTTGAAGAAATACATTTATTGCCAGTGGTGGGGGAGAGCTTTCTCTTCAACCCACTGCATCCCTGGTATAGAGTTCAGACCCTCTCTCTCTTGCTAGTCTAGCTTAGAGTAGTAATATCACTTGTAATAAAAAGAAAGACAAAGTACAAAGAAATCTTACAATATTTTGATGAGGGACAACTTCTTCATTTGGTTTTGAGGAAGAAGTGATGTTATGAGCTTGTGCAGCAGCTTCAAGAACTTGAGGAGGCCGCCTTGGTGGTGTTGCAGTTGCAGAGAAAGCTAGTGATGAAGAAGAAGCATGGTCTTCAGTCTCCAATACGTTACCAAATCTCCATGACCACGAGAGCAAACTCGTGAAGCCCAAACTGGATACCAGCACGGATATTACAAAAAATGGCACCACAAAAGCTAGAATCAAAACTGAATAAGAAGACGACCACAACAAATAATTTGGCTTCATGTTGTTGAGAGGAGGTTTCATCTCTAGATTCTAGATCACACTCTCTCACTCTCTCTCTCTCTCTCTCTCTCTCTCTCTCTCTCTCTCTCTCTATATATATATATATATATATATATATATGTTCTTCCACAAGTACTAGTCACAATTAATCACGCTCACTAGGTAGTAGTAATGTAATGAATAGTAAGCATATTTTGCAGATTGATGCATAACTTAAACTGATGGTTATTCCTTGCTGCTCATAAAAGTCATTCCTTGGTAAAGGGTTGTACATATGGAAAAGCTTATGTACATGTATATATATGTGTCTGTAAGGACAGGACCAGGAAAACACTCAACACACACCAGCATAACATGAGGTGTTAGAATCCAATTGAAGTGTTCGCCACCTTCGCGCTATCCTCAAAAAGAACTAGTCATTAATGAGACTGCAATCACTTATCCATAATTTATAAATAGCGTAATGGTATATAGACACATTTGCTAACAAATTCTGTAATACATGAGGATCCCACATATTATGATATGGCATATCTCTATTAGAGAAATGTGTTGATTTTGCTTCTCTAAATAACGTTAATGTTTACAGATTGAGACACACACAAACACAACCTTGGATGTCAAAGTCTCTGTCTGGCCATCAGAGTTTCCTTGCTACTTTGATCTAAGTTTGGTTCTCTTTCCCAAAGTTAAAGTACAATTGAATTTACGGCTTCATTTTCTTTGTATTGCATAATAGACAATATATACAAGATACAATCCTTGTTCTATAAGGAAAACAATAAAGGACACACATATCCTTCCTAATAAAGGATTCTAATATTTACAATATATTTACATACCCCTTTTCTTTAAAACCACTCACGGCAACACGCCCCCTCAAGTTGGAACATAGATATCACACATGCCCAACTTGACAAGTGAGTCACCAAAAAAATCTACTACACACGGCATGAGTGAGAATATCCACAAGTGCTCTTCCGAGTTCACAAACGGTATTGAAACAATTTTCTTCTCCAGCTTCTCGTTAATAAAATGACGATCAACCTCCACATGCTTTGTTCTGTCATGTTTTACCAGGTTCTTTGCAATCTCCCGTGCGGATTGCAGATTTATTATCACAATACAAACTTGACGCCACCTTTGCTTTGAAACCTAGACCGCCAAGTAACTTACGTAACCAAAGGACTTCACATATTCCATGTGCCATACCTCTGAATTCAGCCTCAACTGACGACCTTGACACCACATTTTGCTTCTTGCTCCTCCAAGTAACTAGATTTCCGCCAACAAACATAAAGTACCCAGAAGTAGAGCGTCTATCAGTTACATCACCTGCCCAATCAACATCAGTAAATCCTTCAATCCTCAGATGACTGGAATTTTTATACAAAATTCCTTTTCCTGGAGCCGACTTCAAATAAGCTAAAATCCGCGTAACAACTACCATATGATCCATACTCGGTGAGTGCATAAACTGACTCACCACATTAATTGCATAGGCTATATCTGGATGGGTATGGGCTAAGTAAATTAGTCTTCCTACCAGTCTTTGATATTTTCCTTTATCCACTGGTTCTTGATCCGGATAAATTCCCAAGTAATGTTTCTCCACAATGGAAGTATCCACAGGTTTACACCCAAGCATACCTGTTTCCTTCAATAAATCCAGAACATATTTACTTTGAGATAGGAAAATACCTCTGGACGAACAAGCAACTTCCACACCAAGGAAATACTTCAAGTCACCCAAACTCTTCATCTCAAACTCAGCAGAAAGGTTATTCTCCAGTTTGACAATTTCATCTGAATCATCACCTGTTATTATCATATCAATTACATAAATAATCAAGGCTGTTACTTTACCATTTCTCTGCTTCACAAATAAAGTATGATCAGAATGACTCTGATAATCCCCATTCTTTCTCATAGCATGAGTGAACCTTCTAAACCATGCACATGGTGACTGCTTAACCCCATAAAGAGACTTCCGCAATCGGCAAACTCCCATTTTTCCTCCGTTGCTATACCCTAGAGGGAAGTCCATATACACTTCTTCCTCTAGATGTCCATGAAGAAATGCATTTTTTACATCAAACAGTTTTAGTGGCCAATTCAAATTTGCAGCTAGTGAGATAAGGACTCGTACCGTATTCATCTTAGCCACGGGAGAGAAAGTTTCCTGGTAATCAATTTCGTACGTTTGAGTATACCCTTTCGCTACCAACCTTGCTTTATACCTGTCAAGTGTTCCATCAGCCTTGTATTTCACAGTAAAAACCCATTGACACCCAACTGGTTTATTTCCCTATGGCAGCTCAACTACTTCCCAAGTATTATTTTTCTGCAATGCCTTCATCTCTTCATCCATTGCTTCGGTCCATTCTCGACTCTTCAAAGCGTCTTCTACCCGAGTTGGTACCGAAATTGAGTCCACATTGTTCACCCACGCTTGACGTTCGGATGAAAGATTTTTACAGGACACATAATTAGCTCTGGGATACTTCACTTTTCCTTCTGGAGAGAACCTGTCAGGAGGTACACCACGATTTTTCCTTGGTGGAAATTTACATGTACTTATAATATCATTAATTACATGAGTATCACTAGTGCTTACCGCATGGATATCCAGAGAATATGCATTGGATGACAACACTGTTAAGCTAGAGAGAGGGAGGGAAGGCTCTGCAATAGTCAGCTGATCACCAGTGCATTCTCTTTCGGCAGCACCAATACATGGACTAGCAGTCTCTTCTTCGGTGAGGAGCTGTGGGATACTTGGAGCAAGTTCGGTGAGACCCTGTTGTCTACTCACAATAGCAGGTTCGGCAGGAGGAGACTGAGCATCATCACTTGCATTACTCGGCACACCGTGCACTCCCCCTGAAGATTTTTCCTCTTGTACATCCAACCATTCGAGAACACCATCAAGATCACAATTAGAACTCTCCTCCTTGTGATCGAAAGGTGGTGATATGGGAGTATAAATATATTCAGACTCAGAAAAGGTCACATCCATAGTGACATACATGTGGCAAGTGGCAGGGTGGTAACATTTGTAACCTTTCTGGTGAGATGCAAAGCACACAAAGACACACCGAAGAGCACAAGGATCCAATTTACTACGATGAATCTTGTGAATATGAGCATAAGCCACGCATCCAAACACTCGAGGAGTGAGTGTATTGGTAAAAACAACCGAAACATGCTCCGTCAACACTTGGAGTGGAGTAGGAAATTCGACAACACGGGATGGCATGCGATGGATAACATGCAAGACATAGGTGATGGCGTCTGGCTAAAAACTTTTGGGAACAGACCCACCAATAAGCAGAGCACAAGCAGTTTCCACTCAGCAACTGTTTTGTTATGGGGTGTATGGGCAAGTTGTCTCATGAAAAATTCCTTGATCACGAAAAAATTTAGAAAGCTCAGAGTTAACATATTCTCCCCCATTATCAGTACAAAGAACTTTAATAACGGAGGAATATTGAACAACCACCATCTGAGAGAATGACCGAATAATGGCACTTACATCACTTTTATGTTTCAACAAATATACCCATGTCATACAAGTACAATCATCAACAAACATAACAAACCACTTAACTCCTGAAACTATATTAACAGGTGAAGGCCCCCAAACATCTGAATGCACAAGCTCAAACGGAAGCAATCTTTTATTCATACTAGAAGGAAACGAAGCACGATGACTCTTAGCAAGAATACATACTTCACAATGTAAGTTTGATTCCTTTATTTCATGAAACATACTAGGCAACATACGCCTTAAATAACCAAAAGAAACATGTCCTAACCGACGGTGTAACAACCAAACTTCTTGCAGATTACTAGTACGGGATGCTCGAACTGCATTAGCTCTACCAGGAACAACGTCATCCACATAGTACAACCCCTCTCTCTTAGTGCCACGCCCAATTATCTCCTTGGTCTGAATATCCTGAAGCAAACAAAAAAATGGATACATAAGTACAACACAATCTAATTGCTCAGTAACTTGAGGAATAGATAATAGATGGTGAGACAATGACAGAACAAGCAAACAGTGATGGAGAGAAAGAGATGGCGTGAGGTCCACTGTGTCAGCCCCAGTCACCACGGCAATGGTGCCATTTGCCGTGGCAACACACTTTTGATGTGTCGTTGTCATACACTTAAATAACTTTTTATCAAACGTCATATGATCAGTTGCTCTAGAGTCCAGAATCTAACTTGTATGGTGTTCAATACCAGAGGCTAAAAGAACATGCCCATCAGTACCTGTATTGGACGAAGACTCACTGGGATTGAGTCGGGTCAACAAGGCTTGACTTGGATCCCCCTGAGTAGGCACGACATCTTTGTTTCCAGTTGTTGTGGCAGCCATAGATGGACGCCTCCCACTAGCTCTACTAGAAGCACGCTCTTTAGCACGCAATTTCTTCTTCAATTCTGTAAACCATTCAGGTACTCCATGTTTCTGAAAACATGTATCTTCCGTATGACGAGTTTGCCCACATAAATTACACTTCAAATCATCCTTATTCTCTAGAGTGAAGGGGTGAGAATCGGTTGATGAAGATGGGCTATAAGATTAGCTAGAAGAAGGAGGCTGTGACACCATAGCCACAGGAAGGGTTCCTTCTTGGTTCCCGCCTTCATAGTAGCACGGTATTAAGCTTCCCACCTAACTATTGAAAACACTTTCTCCACGTATGGTAGAGGCTGAGTTCTCAGAATATCACTACGGACCTTGTCAAAAACATCATCAAGGCCCGCTAAAAAGGCATACACACGGTCTAGTTGAACTTCTTCCCGAAGTGTCTTCAAGTCAAGAGCACACTTCATCTTGATTGGTCTTCTCTGATCGAGTTCTTGCCACACAGCTTTAAGATCGACATAATATACACCAATAGGCCGCCCTTCTTGGCGAAGTCGGAATGACTTCACTTTCAATTCATAAATTTGAGAGATATCAGATTCATCATAATACGTCCTGGCAACTTCTTCCCATACTTCTTTAGCAGTACGAAGATGAATGAAAAAAACCCATAATAGTAGGATCCATGGAGTTAATCAACCATCATTTCACAATTGCATTCCCAGTCTCCCAAGCATCATATTCGGCACTGTCTTCATTAGGCTCCTTAATACTCCCTGTCACGAACCCCTTTTTTCCACACCCAGCAATATGCATCTCTAATACTTTGGACCAAAGAGGGTAATTTGATCCATTGAGTTTTACGGTATTTGGTACGTTTGAAGCATCACTTTGAATAACCACAGGATTGACAATTGATCCATGGGTAGAGCCAGATGTCCTACCCTCCAATTTCAGCATAGCCTCTCCTTTTTCACTCGCCATTAATCACACTACACACCCCACACACGGTACGGAGCAGAAAGCACACAGTTTTGCTACAGGGATGCAGCGACAACCACTGAAATCCGATGTGGTCCTTGTCTCCTACGACAGCAACACAGTAGTCTG
Source organism: Malus sylvestris (assembly GCF_916048215.2). NCBI lineage: Eukaryota > Viridiplantae > Streptophyta > Magnoliopsida > Rosales > Rosaceae > Malus > Malus sylvestris. The sequence goes on from NC_062264.1 coordinate 1,302,726, forward strand.
GACTTGCTGCAAAAACGCAACAGAGATCGCAAATGTGCAAGGGTTTTCTCGGGGTTTTCTTGCTTCTACTGTAGCAGCGGCACGATGGGGATTTTTAGGGTTACGCTTGGCTATGATGCCAAATTGAATTTACGGCTTCATTTTCTTTGTTTTGCATAATAGACAATACGTACAAGATACAATCCTTATTCTATAAGGAAAACAATAAAGGACACACACATATCCTTCCTAATAAAGGATTCTAATATTTACAATATATTTACATACCCTTTTCTTTAAATCCACTCACGGCAACAAGTACTTTCATACTTGCAACATTTTTCCTGTCATCCATATTTGGATCCAAACCGTGGTCATTGACAACTTGTTGCTGCTGGCCAATTATTTTTCGAGTCACTAGTCCAATTTATTTATTTATTTATTTTTTGTTAATTTGAAGGACGTTGGGTTACTCTTCATATTGTCATATTAGTTTTGTAGTAAAATCTCAATTTTTTTCAATATTCTTTAAAAGAAATTAATAGGTATAATGTATTTAGAAGGTGTTTATTATGGTTGCAGATAACAAGGCTCTCCAAGCATCAAGTCCACACTGTCCAATTAATTTAATAAACCAATAAACTAAGTAAAAGATGCATTGATTCAGTGAACAAGTAATTAGTTAACCTAATCCTCCTTGTCTCAGGTATCAGACAATTGCATTTGCAGTTTTACCCAATCAGTTTCCCAGTAGAGTAGAAATTCAAGAGCCCTTTCTTTCATACCAAATAACTAATATTTAATTACATTAAGGAGGAAAATATTATATTTATATTTATACACCAATGTTCCAAATGGAACTTGTTTCTTCGTTACCAAGTCATCTTGGGATGACTTTTGTCCGTCTCCGTCACGTACACACACACAAACTCTTTGATTATGTAAATCTTTTAGACAAAACCAAAACAATGCAATATCGAATTCCTATGACCTGGCTCTCCTCCTATGAAACTTGGCTTTTATTTTTGCTTTCTTATTTTTAATTATCATCTCTTGAGCTAGGCACAATCATTTTTTTTCTTTTTCTGTTCTTTTTTTTTTTGGGTAATTTGGAAAATTCCACCTCCCACTTTCACTCCTTTGTGGTGAAAAGAGCTTCAAAACTTCAAATAACATTCACTCTTGCATTCGGAGTTTTGAATTTGATTCCTTCATTCTTTAACACTAAAGTCTTTGAAAATGTGCAATAATTAAAAAAAAAGCACGTAGTAGATAAACTCAAATGCTTTCGTGCATGTGATGATTCATATTTAGAGATTTTGAGTTTGCAATGCTCATCCTTTTACTATTAGATGAAACTTGAAATGTGGTGGGCCACAATTCATTTTGCGACGCAAAGTGTTCCTTGAGTTTTGATATTTATGTTTGTAATGAGACAAATTACCATCAATTACGTATATGTATAATCAATTAGATTAGTACAACAGAAAAAGATTGGTAATTAGTTTCTAAGGAATATATAATCATTTCATTGTCAATACTAAGTTGGTGATGCCATGACAACAATCATATAAATACCATACATGCTTCGTGCTATATTAACCCATGCCTTCAATGTTTGTTCATCAATCATGAGTAACCACACTTCGAAATTGACAAAATTTTTGCTATTTTACGGAGTTTCGTTTCACTAGCATTGGATGTGAGGATAAATACTTTTACCACTGGAGCTATAAGTTCACTTTTTACTTATTGTTCGTTTTCAATAATCTGGACAACAGATTGTGGAAAGGGTTTGCCGTCGGCAGGACGTTACCAATGCCATCCATAATAGGAGATTAGAATCAGATCGGAGACCACCGACATATTACCCAAAGTCAAGAATCGCTTATTTTCTTAGTTGTTACTCGTTAGTACAAACCAAAAAGTGCATGACAAGAAAAACGCTCCTCCCTCCCTTTATTTGAGGAAGTGATTTCCACGTAGCATAAAATAGAATGAACCAAAACAAAATTAATAGACAGAAATAAAGAAAGGAATGCACAACCACAAAAAGAGAGATGTTGATTTAGAACCGCATGATAGAATAGGGCTTAATTTAATACCATTTGAATACACAAAACTGACATTCCCTAAACCGAGTCTCTTGTACAATAATACTCCACAATTAGAGAGTTAACTTTTGTGTGTCTAAGCCCGTGTTCTGAAAGAATCTCCTTAGAAACTAAGCAGTTGGCCACCGTCACAATTAATCTATATGCATTTAAAAATATAAAATGACATCACCAACTCGCCTAAGCGCCAATGCCGCCTAGATGCCCACTTAGGTGGACATAAACAAGCTAGGTAGGTTTAAGAAGGTCTAGACGGGGGCTGGGTGATTCTATAATTTTGTATGCTTTTTATTTTTTTTATTTTTTTTTAAATGTAAGAAAATGACTTAATGAACTCTCAATTAGACACTATATATAACTTCCGTTTTACATTTTATACTTTCAAAAAACTTTAAAAGACTTGTTTGAGACTTGAATAAACTCATTATATGTTCGTTCATCGTGTTTTGAATGTTATAATACTTTATAAATTATATTATATATTTTACAATTTATGTTTTCCAATACAATTGTGTATTTTTTCTAAGTATAAGTAAATACTTATTTATATATTATAATAAATTTAATTAAATTAGAAAAACTATCTAGACCAGTCTAATTCCCTAGTTCTAAGCCCCTACCCATGGCAACGCCGCCTGACTTAGTAGGTTGTGGAGCCAAAAATAATCACAAGGTGACACGTGAATTTTTTGACAAAAGAGGACAAAAATACCCTTGAGGTACAACGAGATTCCTACGCGTGAGCAGCGGGCAATAATTGTTCAACCAAATCATAAGTGCCCAAAATAGGTAACAAATTCAAAGGTATTTCATCCATCCTCATCCTATATTTTCCACAAGGTAATTATTTCATAACCTTCAAAACATCCCATATAAATTACATAACCCCCAAAATATTTATTCCAAAATGTGTTGATTAACCAATTAATGGATTAATTGCCTAATTAGTCCATTAAATCACACATTAAACCATAAGGTACACCCTATCCCTATAAATAGGCTCCCATTTTCACCAAAAGATCATTCCAACACACTTGCAAAATTCCCAATACTCTCCAAATACTTTTCTCTCTAAATTCTAACTTTGGCATCAGAGGTTCTTCGGCCAAAGCCCCCCCCCCCATTCATCGTGGGCGCGTGAGACTCTTGGCCTTGACCTTAAGGTGTTAATTGTTTGGGTAAAGTACAAAAAACTACCTCAACTATTGGGGTTACGACAGTTTCATACCTCATCTTTTAAAATTGACAATATCATACCGTATCTTACGAATTTGTGACAATGTCATACCTCTGTCAATTTTTCTGTTAAGTGCTGACGTGGCTTGATTCGGAGCCCACTTTCTATTAAAAAATTAATAAAATATTATTAAAAACTAAAAACAATATTTAATATTTTTTAAATATTAAAATAATAAATAAAAGTAAAAAAAAAAAAACCTTGGTTGTCCCTTCCCCCCTCCCTCTCAGATCTTCCCTACTAAATCTTTAACACCAAAAAAATAATAATAATTGAAAACCCAACCCCGCCCCCCCCCCCCCCAGGAGAAGGAGGAAGAACCGAAGAAGAAGAAAGAAGAAGGAGGAGGAAAAAAAAATGGAAATTGCAATCCGGAAAAAAGAAAAAAAAACAGAAGAAGAAGGAGAAGAAGAAGAAGGAAGAGGAAGAAGAAAACCCATCAACTCAACCCCCTTCTAGGCTCGCCCACGGAAGAAGAAGGAGGCGAAGAGAAAGAAGAGGAGGAGGAGGAGACAAAAAAAAATCCCCAAACTGCAACCCAGATGAAGGAAGAAGGAAGAAGGGGGTGCGGAAGGAGAAGAAGGAGAAAAGGAAAAAAAAAAAAAAAAAAAAAAAACCCAACCCAACCCAGTTCGTCCCCCCCCAACCCAACGCGCACTCATCTCTCCTCCCCCATCTTCATCGTCTTCCCCTTTTCCCTCTACCTGCAACCCATAAACCCAAAAAAAAATAAAAAATTTTGAACCCAGTTTCAGCCCAAGAAGAAGAAGAACCCTCGTTGTCTCCTCCCCATCTTCATCTTCGTCCCCTTTTTCCTCTACCTACAACCCATAAACAAAAAAAACAAAAAACAAAAAACAAAAAGAAAAAAAAAATTCATACCCAGTTTCGGCCCAAGAAGAAGAACGAAAAAAAAAAAAAAAGTGACAAATCGAATTTCGGCCCAGGAGAAGAAGAAGAAGATGAAGATGAAGAAAAAGAAGGAGGAGAGAGAAGAACAAAAAAAACAAATTGAAATTGGTGGAGAGAAGGAAAGGGGATGCCGCACCCCTAGGAAATTTTTTGTTTTTGTTTTTTTATTCTTAATTTTTTAATATTTAATTATTAAAAATATATTTAATTATTTTTTTATCCAGCTGGATTAGTGAGTGGGACACGTGTCGGGCCATGTCAGCATTTAACAGAGAAATTAACAGAAAAACTGACGGAGGTATGACATTGTTACAAATTCGTAAGATGCGGTATGACATTGTCAATTTTAAAAGATGAGGTATGAAAGTGTCGTAACACCAATAGTTAAGGTAGTTTTTGTACTTTACCCTAATTGTTTTGTAGGTGCAATTTTGTCCAAGATCAAGGAGGAAGAAATTTGCATCCACAAATTGGTGCTTTCATTGAGAGAAGAAATCCACACTCGTAGAAGACTCTCGCATAAAAAAGGTTTTTCTCTATTTTATAGTCTACTTGTATTTTTTCATACATTCTTATTTTTAGAATTTTTTATTTGCAAAGATTATTTGATAAAACGTAAAAGAAGAATACAATGGCTAGAAAATTAGAAAATTCCACAAGTGAAAATTTCAATATTCAAGAAATGGGACCACGGCGATCCACGAGGCTAAATGTGATCATAGGAGTGGCACCATCACTACAGGGCTCCACCATGACAACCACCGCGGTGGCCACCATGGTCACCACTACCCGCGGCGAGGTCCATGGCACCGCTACCACGGCCCAAGCCGTGCCATCCAAAGCTCACGGCACCAAGGCCACGGCCCAAGCCATGTCACTCCAAGCCCAACATGAACTCAACGTGTTGCCAAGCTAACCCCAAGCCTCGCACCCATGTGCATCACACTCCGAGCAGTCTACTCTCGTGGCCCAGCCTACTCCTGCCGAGCAGCCCACTCTCGCGGCCCAACTTGCTCCTACCGAGCAGCCCACTCTCACGACCCAGCCTGCTTTTGCCGAGCAGCCCACTCTCATGGCCCAGCCTGCTCCAGTGGCCCAGCCTGCTCCAGCTGATCAGCCCACTTCCATGGCCCAGCCTGCTCCAACCGAGCAGTCTACTCTCGTGGGCCAACCTGCTTCCGCGACCAAGTCTACTCTCGTGGCCCAACCTACTTTCGCTGCCAAGTTTGCTCCTGTGGCCTTCCAAATAGCCCAAATCGATCCAAGATTAGTTCAACCATCCTAGTTTCAAATTTCTAGACCAACGATCAAACCGGAAGTATTTTCACCATATTTTTCTTCGGATTTGACGTTTCCCAACTCAAATCTCGCGCCCGAAGTCTACCACACTTCCACTGCTCAAGGAGACGCATTATGTCCAAGCTATTCCAACCCAAATGGAGAACAACACTTGTCTCGACAAGTCATAGAGTTGACGAGCGCCCTCGCACATCAGACAATCTTGGTGAACCAGCTCTTGGAGCGCACTAAGATGCAACGTGCCCTAGACGAGGTGTCCCGAAGTAAGACAAGGGCAGACAAAGAACCTCTCCAGCAGCATCCCGGCAAACAGTCACTCAACCAGTCACGAACCGAGCATTCAGGCAGTGTACACTCCCGATTGGGCCCCCGAGATAGCGTATACTCCAGTCTTAGAGTGCGGAGGAACATGCACTCTCGACTAGGCCCACAAATGAGCATACATTCATGGTTGGGGTCACACTCCGATAGTCAACATGAACAACCTTCCAGGCGAAGTGTTCATTCGCAGCTAAGCCCATAAGGAGCATCATCCACCTCACATCGGAGTAGGCAGCACTACGGACAGAGAGAAGCAATCACTCAATATGGCTCATGTTCAACCGGCAGCCTACGAAGAACTTGTTCGCCTGCTAAGAACACGCTACACGCAATGCATCCACGGCATAGACGAGCCAAACACGTGGAAGAGCAGCCTAGACCAGCAAGTGATAAGAGCATATTTATGCGCCTTAGTTAGTTAGTTCTTATGCATTTATGTTGTGTTTTCTTGGATAAGTTAGTCTTTTAAGCTATTTTCATGTGTTTTCAGGTTTTAGAGACAAAGTGAGCAAAAGGATGCAATTTGGAGCATTTTGGAGCAAAATTGGGCTAAAATGGAGTTCATGCACATGAAGCACAAGGGATGGACGAATTTGAGGGATTGATGAAGCTAGGAAGGCGTTTCAAAGTTGAAGAATTGAAGATACAAAGTTTCCTAGTTGAAGTAGGAAAGGGCTTAAATGAAGAATTCCTAATTGAATAAGGATTTCTAATCACTGTAGGAGTCCTAATTGAAGATGGATTCCTAGATGTATGAAGTTTCCTACTCAAGCAAGGTTTCCTATGTGAAGAAGAAGAGTAAAGTCAAAGAATCAGCTCAAGAGAAGGATCTTATCCAAAACCTCATCCATAACCTTATCTTAGCTTATCTTATCCAAACAAACCTTATCCTATCCTATCTTATCCTTATCCTAAACTATCCACATTTCAGCCACTTAGGAGGGTTTCTAATTAGATTAGGATGCTTAAAATGGGATTTCTAGAAGCCTTATCCCTTCCTAGATAAGTGCCGCACCCTATACCTTATTTCCCTTGGAATTTCATATTTCTAGAAGCCTTATCATCTCCTATCTTTGTGCCGCACCTTATCTCCCAATCCCTTTGGGTTTTTGACTTGTTTTCCTTATAGGATTGTATGTTATTATCCTATGCAACTTAGGCTTTTAAAACCTTGTCCTTGGCTACCTAGGAGATGGGATTTTCAGCCTATAAATACAAGGCCTTGCCGCACCCTTTCACTCACCACCCTCTACCAGATTTTCACTACACCATTCACCAATCATACCTCTTGTGCCGTGAGTTTGCAAGGAGAAGAAGGAAGACAACTTGGAGCCGTGCATGCCATTCAAGACGTTGGATTGTCGGAGAGTTTCTAGGTGTTTTCTATCTTTATGTCAATGTTTAAATTTATTTATCTTTGTTTATTTGCGAACATGAGGAACTAATTTCTTTATAGTTAGAGGGGAATTCAAAGCCATGATCATATGTTTTATATAACTTGATTTCTTCCAATTATGATTTCATGAATCGTGAATGTGGTTTACTTATCTATTTGATTGATAACATGTTTATGTATGTTGATTGAGGGTCGACACTTAGTTTGCATGCATGAATTTGATGCTAGAGTATAAGGCAATTTCACCTAATCGTTATTAACTTATATTCATAAGTAGTAAAAGTCACTAGTCACGATTGTGTTAAGTAAACCCTAGGCAAGAGTAACATGTGTATCCCATAGTTATGAATGCCTCGTCAATGCTTATGATTTCCATTGAACTTAATGATCTTTGATATGTGTCTCTATCATGCGTATTCCACAGTTAGGGTCCTTTAGAAGAATAATTTGGTTGTAATGCATATCCCATTCAATTCAATGAATCTAGGGAAATCTGAGAATTAATTGGTCAATCTAGTTAATTTGGGGCATTGTCATTCATGGTTTATTGAAAGAGTAATTGGAAATCGAGTCGTATGCATATGTTTCATGTGTGGAGAAGGAACCTTCTAACTAGCCTTTCACCATCTTAATTTTCATCAAAACGTTTTCATTAAAGTTTGTTTTCAAAGTTTTTGTTTTAAAAGTTAAATTCGTCCAAAATCAATCCCCCTTTACTTGGTTGAGTCATAGTAGTTAGAAATCACTTTAGTTTGTGTTTTTAAGTGTCTTAGGTCAAGTTAAAACCAATTTTCGTCCAAGTTTGTGTCTAGTGTTCAAAACTGCCCAGATTGTGGTTTTAAGGCAGTTTTGAGTGTTTCTGGGCAGTTTTGAGTCTTTTGGTTTGTTTTGGTATTTTAAAGTTTAGTTTTGCATTCTTTGAGTCTAGTTTAAGTGTTTTAAACTTGTTTTTACGTATTTGAGTCAGTTTTCAAGTGATTTTGCAATCCCTCCTAATCCCCGGTTTAGAACGATCCCTACTTACATACCTTGCTACAATTGATAAAAAGAGGGTTAATTTGAGTGTCAACATAATTTTCACATCAGCAAGTCACGGTTGGGGGCAACCGAGAGCTCCACTACCTCAACAAAGCCAAATTCAGGAAGAAGTAGAGAGACTCTTGACCAAACGATTGCCCAATTTCCAATGCAACGAGGTCACCGACGAGGCACTACGACGAAACATGACCAACATAAGCAGGTCACCCTTCACAGACGAGATCGAGCAGGCAGAGCCTCCACGCGAGTTCAGCATGCCACATTTCACATCTTTCAAAGGGGATGAAGACCCGGAGAGACACCTAAAGTACTACCTAAGCGCAATGATCCTCTATCGAAACAACGACAATCTCATGTGCAAGATATTCGCCACCACTCTACAAGGCGAGGTGCAAGATTGGTTCTACGCCACAATCCATCCGAAATTTCGACGAACTTTCTTTGGTTTTCATCAAAGAATATATTCATCATGTCCTCGATCAAAAAGAAGTCCGACCATTTGTTCGACGTCAAGAAGAACCCAAAGGAGTCACTTCGTGACTATGTGAGGAGGTTCAAAGCAGAGAAGGCAAGGATAGTCAAATGCAATGACTCGATAGCTAGAGCAGCCTTCCAAAAAGGACTTTCAACAGACCACCCACTGTTCAGAAAACTGATAATGAAAGAAGATCTAACTCTGGTAGACTCTTTCGCTCTGGCAGAAAAGCATGCACTTTGGGACAAAGTTCGCCGATGCCCATTAAAGGAAAATCCGAGCGATCTTGAATATGAAGTTCCCCACTACTCTGAATGAGATTCAAAGTCTGACTGGACGAGCAGCCGCATTTGAAGCAGCAATAAGCTCTACCATCATACGAGAAGAGTTGGGGGCCCGACTACCTGTATTCCACTGTTTAAAAGTTATCCTTGATGCTATCAGTTTCATCCTCATGACGTACTATTCCGCCCAATCCAGATGCGCGACGATAAAGGCGTAGACCCTGGCGGATGCAAAGTTTTCTAACGAATGCAACAACTCGGCCCAAAAGACATGCCAAGGGTAGACGAACACTAAAAAGACACATTCGGAAGAAAGTTTTGTCCTCATCACCCTAAAAGATTCTACATAGGAGCAACATGTACCGGCAGTCGAGTACCACCTCCTGTTGTGCACCACACGGCCCTAGCTTACCCTTGCTCAATGATTCAACTCTAGAGTGGCCTAATACCGGCAGTTGAGCATCTCCTGCTGTGTGTGACATGGCCCCAACTCCACGGCTCCCTACCACGCATTTATGACGTAACAGAGCGGCCCAACGATGCCCCGGAAGTAGCCGAGCACACTCTAGCTGCGCCTGCTCCACCCGATGGAAACTTCTGGCATTTGCATGTCGACAGCGCATCCAACTACAAAGGTTCAGGAGCAGACGTGGTCCTTGTCACCCCATCATTCTAGGTTTCAAAGCATCTAACAACGAAGCAGAGCACGAAGCCCCACTAGCAGGCCTTCGAATGACAAAAGACTTGGAGGTGAAAAAGCTTTCAATTCATTCCAATTCCCAGGTAATCACCAGCCAAACTACTAGGGGCAAAGGCATGATGATCGTGGCAATCGACTACTTCACCAAACAGGTAGAAGCAGAGCCCATGACAACCACGATTTAGACGGACACATAACGCTTCATATGGAGGAACATCATTTGCCGATTTGGCATCCCTTAATCCATCGTCACCGACAACGGCCCATAATTCGTGGGCAAAGATTTGGCGAAGTTCTTCAAAAAATATGGCATGAAGTAGCACATGTCTACGCCAAGATATTCTCAAAGCAAAAGGTAGGCCAAAGCATCCACCAAGATGATCCTCAACTGCTATAAGAAATCCCCTACCAGTAAGAAAAGAAAATGGCCAGATGAACTCCATGGATGTCTATGGGCATATCGCACCACCAAAAGACGAGCAATCGAAAGGAAATGGCCACAAGCTTAAATTTGGCAAAAGAGAAGTGCGAGCAGACTATCACCCACATCACAGCTTACTAGCAGCAATTCCTCTCCAGTTACAACAAAAGGGCCAAGACCCAGCAGCTTTAGCCTGAAGTTCTAGTCCTAAGAAAAGCCTTCATCACTGCCCGCAGAGAAGGCTCTAAAAAGATGGATCTCATCTGGGAAGGTCCGTACAAGATCAGCAGCGGCAAAAGTAATTACACCCTTGCCACCATGAAACGATAGAAAGATCAAAAAGTAGTGGAGCGCCTACAATCTGAAGAAGTACCATGTGTGACCTCCCACTACATCAAAGCTCGAAGATTCAAGAAGCTCGACGGGCACCACCTCACAAGCCGAGGACTATCCAGTTGTTATGCAATTCCTACCTTATAACTAAGTTCTCGTTCGTTTCACTCGTTTTTCAATGAGGAATTTAGAAGTAATCACAACTTGGCTCGACTGCATGCTTACAACAACTGATCACTCTTGCACTTCAAAAGAAGATTGTACCTTTCTTAGGGATTCATCACAGGAATTGAGCCCCTTGAGGGACCAACCATGCTCTCCAGTGCGAGAGGGTAAACTAATTGCTGTGTAGTGCGAGAGGGTAAACCAATTCCCTGACACCCACATTAGTCAGCTTTCCAAGATGGGAGGATAAACTTTACACTCCGAATATCCAGACATGGATGACCCTAGCTGCCTTAGTATAACTAGATGCACGATGGCTTGCGCCAGGATTCCTAGAAGTAGCCACAATGGTCTTTTTCAAGGCTCAACTAACTGAATGATTTTGGGTCTCTTGGCCTAATCCGTGGAGAACCGGGCCCTAGAGACGAAAGGGGCACATTATGCAATACGCCTTATAGACGGCTGCCCTGAAACCCTAAAGTTGATACCGAGTGTATTAAAGTAGCCTACGGTTTCTGGAAGACTGCCTACGGCTTGCCCTTTGAGCAGTAAATCTGCGTTAGACTTATACAATCGCACATTCTTGTGAAAGGTTAAACAAGCTAGCGCGCATATACAAAGTTTTATCCACTGCCGACATGCTACGTAGTCGATAAGCTTCACCTCTGCCAAGCGCGGAACAACCTACACCAAGTCCTAAAGTGTTGTGATACTTGCTACGCAACCTACGGAATTGGAGAAAGCCAAGGTTAACAGCCTAGTGGTTACGCGGACTTGTCTGCTTCTGTAAGTAAGGCATCTGGGTGCCAACCCTATGGCTAACAACTTGGCAAAGTTTTACACCAACACCTACGGCTGCATAGGCTACGCGAGCTTGTCTGCTTATAACAAAGTAGCATGCCTGCCACTGGTCTATCAAGTCTAAAGGTTAGGGCATGAACAAAAGAAGCGAAGATGAAGAAAAACGAAACAAACATGTTTATAAACAATTAGCAAAGGCTGAATGAGTTCAAGCAAAACAAGAGCTAAAAGGAAAAACAAATAAAATCCTAAAGGCTACATAGAAGACTACAACAACTTGGACATCCCACGACTACTCGGTCGCCACACCTTCAGCAGCCGTGACGCTCTCCCTCGGCTGCCTCAGCCTGGCATTAACTTCTCCAACTACTTCACCAATGGAAGCCTCAAAAGTAAAAGCAAGCATGTCTTCCAAAGAAATAAAGAAGGTCTCGAAACCTTAAGCCCACCTTTCTCACCCTTCAGCTGCTCATTCTTCTTAAGCAGACCAACACGGACGCGCTGCAGCTCATCCACTTCCTTCTTCAAACTTTCGTTGATCTTCAGTACACCTTGACGTTCCAACACTTAGGGTTCAAGCCTATCAACGACCTTCTTGAAGTGGATCACTTGATTATAAGCATCAATCGACTCTTCATCCTTTACATAAGCAGTGAAACGAAGCTTAGAAACTGCAAACTCAAGATCTTGAATCTGAGCTGCAGAGAAGTAGGGGCAGAAATATTAGACCCCTTCAAAGCAACAAGCTCATAATCCAACCTCTTGATCTCTTCGATTGAGGAATAAGCTTCAACTACCATAGTATTCGCCACCTCCTTGGCAGCCTTGCTATATATGCATCATAGCAAGCAGAGCAGTCCTTCTATATTGTGTCATATGCTACAAAGGAACTTGGGCAAACAACCTTTCTACCGCCATCAACAAACTTGGCACAAGCGTCTATGTCTTCAAGCAAATATAGTTTCAAAAGCACACAGATCTCAGCAGCCTTCCCAAAAGCAAGCTTAGTGGATTTCTCATAGCTGTCCACGCAAGCATTCTCTTCCTTCCTAGTAGATGAATCAGTCTCAGCAGCAAAGGGAGCGGGCTTTAGCGCCACTTTAGCATCAGAGTCCACCTTAACGCTATTCATAGTAGCAAGCCTCTCCAAAGGTAAACCGGACTTAGCTCCAATCAGACATCTTAGTACAGATTTCGGCACTAGGGGCATGACAGGACCTTTACGCTGAGCAATCGTACTAGCCATTCTCGACATGGCAGGCGCCATAGGCTCAGATCTAGCAGCCTCATTTTTTTCTTCCCATTGGAAGAAGTTATGTCAATCACAAGCATCTCGGCAGCATGAAGACCCTCATGAGCAGCGGAGGAAGTTTTCAATTTTTCTCGACCGATATCTCTTGAGCAGGCGAAAAAAGATCTCTTCTTTCCATCTTCATTCATAGTAGGCTCCACGACATCGATTAGACGAGCCAATGCATCCGCCTTGATTCTCTTTACCTCATTTTTCGGGAGCAGCCCACCTTTCTCTTGACAAAAAGAACTAAGCAATCAACGCCATTCACGGTACTCAGCAGATGAGCTCAACCCAGAATTCTAGCAGGCAGGAGGCCTGCATGCCCAGCATTCCAGCAATCCATGAGGCCCACGACCTCTTCATTTCTTTCAGTTGCCAGCCTGGCCCGAGTAAGGTCCAAAAGCTCAAAGGACATGAGCCATGTGGCTCGCCTAGCACTGCGCCCCAGCGCCACAATCCGCGGCACTAGCCGCACAAGCTGCCATTGGCTCTAGCCAAGCCAAACAGCCAAGTAGTGGCCACGACACCTCCTCGGCCCATGTCGAGCCGACTCCTGGCCCCTGCCAGCCGACGTGCCGTATCACCCCTATGGCTGCCCCGCAATAGCACTATCCAAGAAGAAGACAAAAAAAATTAAATTTTTCTTACATCGGTGCGGCACAGAGAAGACAAAGAAATCAACGAAAGACTGTCATTTGCACGAGCAAGATGTAGTAGATTGCTAGAGAAGGGGGAACAAATATCCTCTAAGCTCTCTCTCTTGTAGGGTAGAATAAATCGCTCTCCAAAGTTGATTTAATAACCCACTTAAGGTGGATTTAAATAGGCATTGAGAGAAATTTATTTCCCTTTCCTAGAAAGACCTAATTTCCTATTAAAGAGAGAATCTACATCAAAATAGGAAGCAGTCCTACGTTTCTTAAAGCAAGATGATCTCTACACCTGTTGCCCTTTCCTACGAGTAGCCCAACAGGTGTGGGGGCATTTTTAGAGCAAAAAATAATCACAAGGTGACACGTGGATTTTTGGACAAAAGAGGATAAATACCCTTGAGGTACAACAGGATTCCTACGCGCGAGTAGCGGGCAATCATCATTCAACCAAATCAAAAGTGCCCAAAATAGGTAACAAATTCAAAGGTATTTCATACATCCTCATCCTATATTTTCCACAAGGTAATTATTTCATAACCTTCAAAACATCCCATATAAATTACATAACCCCCAAAATATTTATTCCAAAAATGTGTTGATTAACCAATTAATGGATTAATTGCCTAATTAATCCATTAAATCACACATTAAACCATAAGTTACACCCTATCCCTATAAATAGGCTCCCATTTTCACCAAAAGATCATTCCAACACACTTGCAAAATTCCCAATACTCTCCAAACACTTCTCTCTAAATTCTAACTTTGGCATCGGAGGTTCTTCGGCCAAAGCCCCCCCCCCCCCCCCAAATTCATCGTGGGCGCATGAGGCTCTTGGCCTTGACCCTAAGGTGTTAATTATTTTGTAGGTGCAATTTTGTCCAAGATCAAGGAGGAAGAAATTTACATCCACATAGGTGATCAAGTGAACAACCCTATTCATTTTGCAATTAAACTATTTAACCGAAGAGATGCTATAACCTCCTTCTCTTTCCCAACGAATTGTACACACATGATGCGTTTGTTGTACTGGATTAGCTTCAGGGACTAAGTTGGATTGGCTTAGACTAGACTAAGCTAAACTAACTTAGTGAAGTGTTTGGTATAGTGTCGGACTAAATTACGGACTTTTTTTTTTTTTTTTTTGCCATTTTTAGTTCACTTTTGCCTTAAAAATTAAATAAAAATTAATAATAAAGGGGGGCAATACCATCCTTTGATTAAGCACTGGGAGATGGGGTCAGTTTGTGGTTTGGAGGTCTAAGCCCTCCGATTTACAAAATCCCCAAATCAAATAATAAAAAATCTCAGCCCTCTCAATTCCAAGACCTAAGCCTCCTGAGAACTTCTCCGATTTTCAAAAAGCCAACCTCTCGAATCGCTTCTCAAAGGTAACTCCAGCGATGGTAGCTTCACAAAGACCTCCACCAACAAGCCGATATTTCTACATGCGGGCTAAAGAATTCAAGTTGAATCAACAACTCTCAAATTGAAAAGTCGTGCAAATTGAACTGACCCAGAAATTAAAAAGCTTCGCATATGATATGCGAGGAAGAGCGGAAAGAAGATGCCACCAAACTATGTAGACGACACAATCAAGGCTGTTGGAGTTATTGAGAAGGTTGAATTTCCGGAACAAGTCAGTCAGAATTGCCGACGATGCAGATAAATTAGTAATTTGAGTAGAGAGCAGTAACTCTGATGCTTAAACTGCGTAGAAAGTGGGAGAAAGCGGAAAAGATGAAGTGAAGACCATTTCTTGTTAGCATCGCTTAATACCAAGGTTATGCTCGGGATTAGATAACACCCTTTAGTGAGGTGCGGAGGGATTACCAGTTGAAGCGAGTCTCATTTAAGTTAATACTTTGTCGCTCCAAACACGGGACTACACGGGACTATAGTCCCAGCTAGTCTTGTCCCTCCTAAGGAGGTCTAACAAACGGGCCCACAGTGCAATCCATAAGAAACATAAAAGAAAAGCTGTTATGCGGGGTTGGTTGGTGTTGCTAATCGACGTTCGCCTACAAATCCTACACTCACCCAACACGTATCAAATGTAATGTGGGATGCATTACAAAGAAGTAGTAAAAGGAATTAACACAAGTAAAGAATGCCGAAAAGCTCCAAAGATTATAATGATAATATAAATAGGACAAGGATACAGCTCGCAAGTAGAAAAATCCAGGACGAAGAACTCGTCCAACAAAACTTCCTCGACTTTTCTGTCGTTGGATCAACACTCGATGCCATCATACAAACGCTAACTGCCATTTCTGTGAAAAGCCTCACAAGAGCTAACAATGAAAAAATTATGCATATAAGAAATATTATGATACCCTTATTATCTACAGATGCCTGCTTCTCCCTCACCCTTTCAACCTCACATCTGCAAAATCAACAACAAATTTTATCAGCTGTCATAACAAGTACTCATCTGCAATAATATATAAATCTTTTCTTTTGGTTGCTTCCACTTGCATATATTTGGTAAAAAACGCAATTGAAAACAAACACAAGGTTGCCTCCCCCTTGTATATAAATTAACTTGCTTCAAAAATAATTATCACACTCAAGACTAATTCACACTGAATATTACTTGACTAATTTAAATTGAATATTACTTGGCTAATTCACATTGAATATTACTTGACTGATACCCGTTGAATATTTACTTCAAACTAAAAGAATTACTGTTTAATGTCTAAAGATATATGCAGATTCAAAACAGAGTTTTCTGAAAACTTTAGAGAAGTGCTATAATGGCAGTCTTGTGGGTTTTATGGGCAGAGCTAAACAAGAGGATTTCTTAGGATGAGCCTGTTGATGAATTGACTGTTTGTGGGATAAGGTTCATTTTTGGGCTTCCTTGTGGGCAATTAGTGCTTTAGAGTTTAAAGAGTATTCCTTTTCTAATATTTTATCAGATTGGAGATCAGGTTTGGTCTTGTTGTATTTCTTTCAGCGTAAGGCTGATTCTGTTTTCTCTTGGTTGTACTGGTGGACTTCTTGTTCATTTTGTGTACTTTTGGCTTTTAAATAAAAACCGTTACTCTGTCAGCTCAACACCGCACGGATTCAGAAAAGAAATATTCAAGAAAAAAAAAATTCTGACCTGAGGATAGCATTGTCCCTGACTAGATTATCCAATTGCATGGTAACTAGGGACTGCCAAGATATAAGATTGTCAACATCTTTAGCCTGCGAGGACAATAAACCATTAGAAAAGTAAAATGCATAATGCTACCAATAAAGAAAGATAATACCAATATTAACAAGAAGCATAATAAATCAAATACTAGTCAAAATTCTACAACGTAGAAGTTTCACATACAATGACTTCCTGGCTGAGAACAAGATTCCTTATGTCTTCTCTGATCTTCTTTAAATCTATATCTTTCTCTCCCAAATCTTTGTCAAATTCTCTGAAAATACTGCCATATTTTGATGTTGATTCCTCCAGGTATCGCTCCAGAACTGATAAACTATAATCTAATGAACGAACTTTCTGCATTAAAATTTTTAGAACAGTGTCCCCAGGCATCCTATTAACTTGTTGATGACGAACTTCTTTGACAGGATCACGCACTTCACTATTCATCGTATTATTATTCACTTCAGACCCTCCAGCTGCATCTTGGGGTTCCAATTCCTTAACCATATCAGGATACAATTCCTCACCCTCAGGGGAGTCCGGGTGGGAGGGCACAGGTTTCTGGTCAACTGCTGCTCCCGAAGTAACAAACGAGCCGCCTTCAACAGAAATCAAATCCTCAAGCATTCGCTCAACAGCATCCACTCCATAGAGTTCAATAATACTAAGCGTGCAGTAGAATTCTGAACCATAATGGCTCAACAGTTTCAACTTAATATATCTCACCCACTTGGGTTGCTGAAGAACAAACCTTTGTACAAGTTTATTATTTGCAGCAGTACCATTCCCAAGAAAGACCCATTCATTAGTTGGATAAGCCAAACTGCCGAGCACCTCAAAATCTTTTAAATTAGATGAATAGTGCTCAAGATTAGCTATTTCAATTGTATCTACTAAGGTTTCTTCGGAAAGCTCTATATCAACAAACTTTTCTTCTGCAGAACATGGATTGCGAAGGTACTTGTCTTTGTCTTTGCCTAAGATATTAGAGGCACCCTTAGCTTCCTTGTTAAAAGCCAAGACCTTGGCTCCCTTTGCGGCTGACGCATAATTGTACTCTGCACCACCAGGCTCCACCCTATGTTTTATGCCTTCAGCCTGACCATTTCCAGATTTACTTTTGGAACTAAATGTTTTGCTTTTGAATTCATCAAGACCAAGAGGCACAGCACGTGGCAAGCGACCATTCTTTAATGCATCATTTTCAAGTTTTGCACCTGAACCAGCATTCACCACCTCAGGTTGCTCACCAACAGCTGAGTCATGAAATATACTTCCTTCAGCTGAGGCATGATGTAGACTTCCTTCAGCTGAGGCATGCTGTCTACTTCCTTCAGCTGAGACATGGTGTTGACTTCTTTCTGTAGCAGATAACTCACCCTTTAAACCACATGTTTCAATCCCATTTGTGCATTCACCTCCAGAAGAGTAGACCAAATCAGTTTCTTTTTGTATATTTACAGAATCATAGTGTTCATCACGGTCCAGCTTAGCTTCGTCCCAAGTTGATATACCAACTGGAGATACAGTAGATCCATCTAAATAAACAGAAAAATAGGAAAAATAGCTCATACGCATGCACATAGTTGACCATTAAAATAGCTCATAAGCATGCACATAGTTGACCATATTTAATATCAAAGTAAGAGCGAAAAACAGTATGATCAATACAAGGCCATAAGAGTCACTCATTTTAATCTTAGCATCGCCAATTATAAAAAATAATGTTCTGGTTTTGTCTCTATAAAATCAACATGGCATTCAGACTATGTCTTAAATATAAAAATTACAAGCAATAATTCTTCAATGAACTCATTTGTCCACACAATGGGTACGGTCCATTATTTATTTTATCACAGAGAATTTCAGCTAAAATTTTATCAGAATATCTCAAAGCTCATTAAAACTGCAATTGCTATCTGCAGAAACCTTCCACAACATTTCCTTGAGCGCAAAAATACTGATGTTAAGCGGGAATGGGTTTCAAACCCAAGCCTTCTTTGTCTTTGTGGAAGAGCAAACGAGCTTAGCTACAATTCCTTTGATTAAAATGGCCATGCGTATTACCTATTTGATCAACAACAACAACAACAAAGCCTTTTCCCACTAAGTGGGGTCGGCTATATGAATCCTAGAACGCCATTGCGCTCGGTTTTGTGTCATGTCCTCCGTTAGATCCAAGTACTCTAAGTCTTTTCTTAGAGTCTCTTCCAAAGTTGTCCTAGGTCTTCCTCTACCCCTTCGGCCCTGAACTTCTGTCCCGTAGTCACATCTTCGAACCGGAGTGTCAGTCGGCCTTCTTTGCACATGTTCAAAATCACCGGAGCCGATTTTCTCTCATCTTTCCCACAATTTCGGCTACTCCTACTTTACCTCGGATATCCTCATTCCCAATCTTATCCTTTCTCGTGTGCCCACACATCCCACGAAGCATCCTCATCTCCGCTACACCCATTTTGTGTACGTGTTGATGCTTCACCAGTGCCATACAACATCGCTAGCCTTATTGCCGTCCTATAAAATTTTCCCTTGAGCTTCAGTGGCCTACGACGGTCACACAACACGCCGGATGCACTCTTTCCATCCAGCTCGTATTCTATGGTTGAGATCTCCATCTAATTCTCCGTTCTCTTGCAAGATAGATCCTAGGTAGCGAAAACGATCGCTTTTTGTGATCTTCGCTAGATTGCTCCGGTCATTAATGTGGATAAGTATATAAATAGATAGAGATAGGAAAGCAAACACAAGATGTACGTGGTTCACCCAGATTGGCTACGTCCACGGAATAGAAGAGTTCTCATTAATTGTGAAGGGTTTACACAAGTACATAGGTTCAAGCTCTCATTTAGTGAGTACAAGTGAATGATTTAGTACAAATGACATTAGGAAATATTGTGGGAGAATGATCTCGTAATCACGAAACTTCTAAGTATCGAAGTGTGGTGTCGTCTTGACTTGCCTTATCTGTCTCATAGGTAGATGTGGCATCTTCTCTGGAAGTACTCTTCCTCCATCCAGGGGTGGTATCTTTAACTGGTGGAGATGCACAAGGTAATGTATCAATTTCACTTGAAGCTTACTTGTAGTTTCAGGCTTGGTCAAGCGCGATACAAACCATGTAGTAGGAGTCCCCCAAGTCGCCGAGCTAGGGGGTCTGCTGAAAGAGGTGACAGACAAGGTAAGCAATCAGAGCTCCGACTGATTGTTCACCTTCTCCCCATCTTGCAGCAGCATGAAGGATAAAGAGAAGAAAAATGAGAAGAGATGATATGAGATACTTTTGCTTTTGAAGAAGTAACTTTCCACAGGCTTATTCTTGAACTGAGCTGGAGGGTTTTCTGGTTTTCTCCAGAGTATAAGGCCGACTGAAGAATTTGAGGGTCAAAACAAGTCCATCAAATCTAGAGTACGTTCCACCCTGCTGATATGGGATACTTTTGCTTTTGACAGAGTAATGAATGTATCGGCACGTGTGCTGTTACGCTTGTCTCCACATGCTTCCTTGTATCCTTCGCACTTGCCCTATCTGTTCCTCAAGCAGATGCGGAATCTTCCCTGGAAACATAAGATGTTGAAGATGAGTACTCGAGAGCAATGACAGGTAAGTAATCAGGTAGGGTTCCAGGCAGTCAGTTCCTGGCTGGAAGCTTGATTCCAAGTGCTGACTGATTGCTCTCTTTCTCCTTGTCTTGCAGGTAAAAACAAGGCCAAAAGAAAAGACAGGGAAAAAGCATGATATGGGATACTCTTGCTTTTAACCCTGATGATATGAGATATTCTTGCTCTAGTATAGCTTGTTTGCAGAGGTATTATCGGGGGGAAAGAAAGCTGAATATTTCGAAAGGCTTCGTTGGGAGTGCCCTCTCAGATATGATGAAGGGTTGAGCATTTTTGCAGGTCTGCCTGTCCGTTGGGGATGGAGGTCGACATATATAGGAGTCTCCCTAACAACAAGTAGTAATGCTATTCCTTTACCCTGCTTGGTCATAGCACGGTAGTGGGAGCTGCCAGTTTCACATGTTTTAACTCTGTCAGAGCACTTTGAAAAAGTGGTCTGTGGTATCTGGCTCTCGAGATTCGGAGAACGATGCCTCTTCGATTTTTGAGAAAGCAATCATGCTGGGGGTATGACTCTCGAGATTCGGAGAGCAGTGTCTCTTCGATTTTTGAGGAAGTAATCATGTTGGGAGTCTGGCTCTCGAGATTCGGAGGGCGGTGCCTCTTCGATTTTGGAGCAAGCAATCTTGTTGGGAGTGTTGTCTCGAATGTGAGTAAAGGTTGGGCATGTTTGCTAGTCTACCTTGCCACGAAGCACAGAGGTTGACACACAGGGACTTTCCAATTATCCAGCAGTGGTACTGTTCCTTTACAGTTGTGGGTAATAATATGGTAGCTAGACCTTCAAAATTTATGTGTCTAAACTTTTGTTAGTGCTGTTTCTTTGCTATTCTTTTACCTTTCTTGGTCAGAGCGATGTAGTGGGAGCTGCAAGCTTCACGTGCTCAACTTTGGCAGAGAACTTTGGCAAAGTTATTTGTGGTACCCATGAGCTATTGTTGCGTGTGGGAAGTGGGTGATTGAACAGTAAGATTCATGTGCTTTCTACTTCACCAGAAGTCTTCGACAGAATGCCCATAATTTCTGCAAAGCTGAGTGTGCGTGTGACAGGTGCTGACAAGGCTAGAAAAGTAGGTGCCTCTTCGATTTCTGAGATCGGCCCTCGTGGTCTCTGAGCAGCCCAGCTTTTGAGAAAGCGAGCGCCTCTTCGATTGATTCGGAGAACGATGCCTCATCGATTTTTGAAAAAGCAATCATGCTGGGGGTCTGGCTCTCGAGATTCGGGGAGCAGTGTCTCTTCGATTTTTGAGAAAGTAATCATGTTGGGAGTCTGGCTCTCGAGATTCGGAGGGCGGTGCCTCTTCGATTTCGGAGCAAGCAATCTTGTTGGGAGTGTTTTCTCGAATGTGAGTAAAGGTTGGGCATGTTTGCTAGTCTACCTTGCCACGAAGCACAGAGGTTGACACACAGGGACTTTCCAATTATCCAGCAATGGTACTGTTCCTTTACCCTCTCTTCGATTTTTAAGAAAGTAGTCATGTTGGGAGTCTGGCTCTCGAGATTCGGAGGACGGTGCCTCTTCGATTTTGGAGCAAGCAATCTTATTGGGAGTGTTTTCTCGAATGTGAGTAAAGGTTGGGCATGTTTACTAGTCTACCTTGCCACGAAGCACAGAGGTTGACACACAGGGACTTTCCAATTATCCAGAAGTGGTACTGTTCCTTTACCCTTGTGCGTAATAATATGGTAGCTAGACCTTCAAAATTTATGGGTCTAAACTTTGTTAGTGCTGTTTCTTTGCTATTCTTTTACCCTTCTTGGTCAGAGCGATGTAGTGGGAGCTGCAAGCTTCACGTGCTCAACTTTGGCAAAGTTATCTGTGGTACCCATGAGCTATTGTTGCGTGTGGGAAGTGGGTGATTGAACAGTAAGATTCATGTGTTTTCTACTTCCCCAGAAGTCTTTGACAGAATGCCCATAATTTCCGCAAAACTGAGTGTGCGTGTGACAGGTGCTGACAAGGCTGGAAAAGGCTGGAAAAGTAGGTGCCTCTTCGATTTCTGATATCGGCCCTCGTGGTCTCTGGGGAGCCCAGCTTTTGAGAAAGCGAGCGCCTCTTCGATTTTTGAGATCGGCCTTCGTGGTCTTTGAGCAGCCCAACTTTTGAGAAAGCAAACGCCTCTTCGATTTCTGAGATCAACCGTCGTGATCTCTAAGCAGCCCAGCTTTTGAGAAAGCAAACGCCTCTTCGATTTCTGAGCAGGCGCCTCTTCGATTTCTGAAGCTTCGTCGAGTGCAGATTTTTATAGGGGCTGACATTAAGTTCCAAAGCACACTTGAATCTCCACCAGTAGAAGCTTCATTCTTGCACTTCTAAGATCTTGATTTGTCCGACCTCTTCTCTCTTCAACACCTTTGAAAATGTCTGGCCCCTCCGACCGTCGTTTTGACTTGAACCTTGTTGAAGAGGCAGCCCCGCCTTCTCCAGACAACATATGGCGCCCATCCTTCGTCTCCCCTACTGGTCCTCTTACCGTTGGGGATTCCGTGATGAAGAATGATATGACCGCTGCGGTGGTGGCCAGGAACCTTCTCACTCCCAAAGATAACAGACTACTTTCCAAACGGTCTGATGAGTTAGCTGTTAAGGATTCGCTGGCTCTCAGTGTTCAGTGTGCAGGTTCTGTGTCTAATATGGCCCAACGCCTATTTGCTCGAACCCGCCAAGTTGAATCATTGGCGGCTGAAGTGATGAGTCTCAAACAGGAGATTAGAGGGCTCAAGCATGAGAATAAACAGTTGCACCGGCTCGCACATGACTATGCTACAAACATGAAGAGGAAGCTTGACCAGATGAAGGAAACTGATGGTCAGGTTTTACTTGATCATCAGAGATTTGTGGGTTTGTTCCAAAGGCATTTATTGCCTTCGTCTTCTGGGGCTGTACCGCGTAATGAAGCTCCAAATGATCAACCTCTGATGCCTCCTCCTTCTAGGGTTCTGTCCAGTACTGAGGCTCCAAATGATCCCCCTCCGGTGCCTTCTCTTTCTGGGGCTCTACCGACTGCTGAGACTTCTCCTAAGCAACCTTTGTGAAGGCTCCCTCTTGTGTGCTTATTTTGACTCATGTATATGTACATATTTGTAGCTTATCGGGGATATCAATAAATAAGCTTTCCTTCATTTCAACGTATTATGTTAAATACACCAAAGCCTTCTTCGCTAAGTTCTTTGAATTTTCTTTTGTTAAAGCTTGTATGTTGAAGCTTTCTGAGTGGAGCATGTAGGTTGGGGTAGTGTTCCCTTAATTTCCCGAGTGAGGAAAACTTCTCGGTTGGAGACTTGGAAAATCCAAGTCACTGAGTGGGATCGGCTATATGAATCTTAGAACGCCATTGTGCTCGATCCTGTGTCATGTCCTTCGTTAGATCCAAGTACTCTAAGTCTTTTCTTAGAGTCTCTTCCAAAGTTTTCCTAGGTCTTCCTCTACCCCTTCGGCCCTGAACCTCTGTCCCATAGTCGCATCTTCTAATCGGAACGTCAGTAGGCCTTCTTTGCACATGTCCAAACCACCGTAACCGATTTTCTCTCATCTTTCCTTCAATTTCGGCTACTCTTACTTTACCCCGGATATCCTCATTCCTAATCTTATCCTTTCTCGTGTGCCCACACATCCAACGAAGCATCCTCATCTCCGCTACACTCATTTTGTGTACGTGTTGATGTTTCACCGCCCAACATTCTGTGCCATACAGCATCGCCGGCCTTATTGCCGTCCTATAAAATTTTCCCTTGAGCTTCAGTGGCATACGGCGGTCACACAACACGCCGGATGCACTCTTCCACTTCATCCATCCAGCTTGTATTCTATGGTTGAGATCTCCATCTAATTCTCCGTTCTTTTGCAAGATAGATCCTAGGTAACGAAAACGGTCGCTCTTTGGTATTTCTTGATCTCCGATCCTCACCCCTAACTCGTTTTGGCCTCCATTTGCACTGAACTTGCACTCCATATATTCTGTCTTTGATCGGCTTAGGCGAAGACCTTTAGATTCCAACACTTCTCTCCAAAGGTTAAGCTTTGCATTTACCCCTTCCTGAGTTTCATCTATCAACACTATATCGTCTGCGAAAAGCATACACCAAGGAATATCATCTTGAATATGTCGTGTTAACTCATCCATTACCAACGCAAAAAGGTAAGGACTTAAGGATGAGCCTTGATGTAATCCTACAGTTATGGGAAAGCTTTCGGTTTGTCCTTCATGAGTTCTTACGGCAGTCTTTGCTCCTTCATACATATCCTTTATAGCTTGGATATATGCTACTCGTACTCCTTTCTTCTCTAAAATCCTCCAAAGAATGTCTCTTGGGACCCTATCATACGCTTTTTCCAAATCTATAAAGACCATGTGTAAATCCTTTTTCCCATCTCTATATCTTTCCATCAATCTTCGTAAGAGATAGATTGCCTCCATGGTTGAGCGCCCTGGCATAAACCCAAATTGGTTGTCCGAAACCCGTGTCTCTTGCCTCAATCTATGCTCAATGACTCTCTCCCAGAGCTTCATTGTATGACTCATTAGCTTAATACCCCTATAGTTCATGCAATTTTGTACGTCGCCCTTATTCTTGTAGATAGGCACCAAAGTGCTCATTCGCCACTCATTTGGCATCTTCTTCGTTTTCAAAATCCTATTGAAAAGGTCAGTGAGCCATGTTATACCTGTCTCTCCCAAAAGTTTCCACACTTCGATTGGTATATCGTCTGGGCCTATTGCTTTTTTATGCTTCATCTTCTTCAAAGCTACAACCACTTCTTCCTTCCGGATTCGACGATAAAAAGAGTAGTTTCTACACTCTTCTGAGTTACTCAACTCCCCTCACATTGATAAGTTCTTGTCCTATTACAATCTTGATTGCCATGATTCTATCTCCTACCCTCTTGACATCTACAACATCTTGTACCAAGGTCTTGTCCACGATTATGCCAACACCGTTTCTCGTTCTATTTGTGCCCGAATACCAAAGTTTAAACCCTGAGTTTTCTAGATCCTTTGCCTTACTACCAACCCACTTAGTTTCTTGTAGGCACATAATATTTATCCTTCTCCTCACCATAACTTCCACTACTTCCATAGATTTTCCCGTTAAGGTTCCTATATTCCACGTTCCTAAACGCATTTTGCTCTCTTGAACTCTACCCTTCTGTCCTAGCTTCTTCACCCTCCCCCGTCTAATAGGATCAAAGTACTTCTTTTGTGTGTCCCGGGTAAAGTTGATAGGAGCATATGCTCCCAAACAACTTTGAGTGGAGTCGTTCGAAAAGAAGTTTCTATGGCCCCCTTGCTCATTTAACACTGCATCCGGGTGCCGATGGAGATACAGCGACCCTTGCTCACTTATCACTGTGCTCAGGCCACACAGCGCGCCACTTACGGGTGACGCCCTAGCTTTAGCGCGATTTTGTTCTGGATTCATTTTCATAAGGATTCGACGTGATCATGGAGTGCCGGCTGTCGACTACCTGACGCCCTCCCCCTCCTCCTTTATCCGGGCTTGGGACCGGCCATGTAAGACATAGGCGGAGTTGTATTACCTATTTGATAAAAATAAAAATAGACTTGCAACTGAAATTTGCAGACATTGAATTGCAAGTTCCAACTTGTCCAACATAGCACATTTTATTTTTAAACCCAAACTTCCTCACTCTTTCTTCAAATGCAAAACTATTTATATGGGGATTTATCATTTGGAAATTAATCCTCACAAAACTCTTCTCTGCACATAATTTTGAGCCCATAGAACCTCTACTAATTTGACTGGGTCTATGAAATCATGTATTCAATTCAATGTCAAAAACTATTAAACGGTTCCTTTTAACATTGCATGTGCAAAATATATTCAACATAATACATCAGTTTTTTCAACAGCTTTGTTTAAGATGTGCCTTAAAATTTTAAGCAAAGAAGCACCAGAAACTGAAACAGACTTCTCAGTGCATCACAACCAAGATCATAGCTAACTAACTGAACAACCAAAGTAGAAACGTAGCACACAACACAACAACATATTACATTACTATGCTGAATCGTTGATGCCCAAACAAAGGAAAATAGAAAAGAAAGATTGATATGTGCTGTAACTATGAGCTAATTTTCAGGTAAACAAGATTAAGTGAGCATATAGATTCTGCATTATTCTAAGCATCAGAAGTGGTATTGCAACCCAACAAAAAATGTTGATCCACCATATTAGAGCTCCAGAAATCATTTCAAATGCTCAGTAACAGTTTCTAAGAGGAGTCAACAGAAGAACATAAAGAGTATTTAGAAAAGTGGTTACCTTTGTATGCATGTCCACAACTGAACCATAAGCTGAATAGAAAGACAAGTCCCCAGAGGACAAATACGAAAGACAGAGACACCTTATACAAGTGGTTCTTTCCGCTGATCGCTAAAGATCTTCTGTTCAGAAGAGCGCCACGTGATCTCTGCATTGCACATCAATCTAATCTATTGGTAACCGCTAAGAAATAGAGACCAGAGTACCTACACGAAGAAATAAAAAAAACTTGACTTCCACTATTTAAAGAGGAAATGGAATTGCATGCATTTAACATCAAGAGGAAATGATGAAGGGGTTATGATGGTTGTAAATCGAAGTCAATGGAGCAATCCGAAATACAGTATGTCGTATAGCTTACAGATTCAGCTACATGCTCCTATGTTTTCAAGATGACGCGAATATTCATCTTTAATGGAACAAAATGAAATGCTTTGACTGTAGATTGTAAATGAAGGAAAAAACTTCATTAGTAAAATACCAAACCAAAATCTAAAACGAAAGGAAAAAAAAGATCCAGTTCAATAACAGGAAAAGGGGTACTTTCCAAAAGGGCCAAATTCACCTTAGCAGCCAAGAAAAACTCCTTCTGAATCCTAAAGGAAACACAGTGTTTCAGCAAAGCTCTGTTTTACCAAAAGATGATGGAGAAATAAGTGAACTAACAAAACCCATTTTGACTAAATTAAATTACAAGCCAAAGCAAACCATTTTCCATGGATGCCAGCCCGGTTCTCTTCTGTCTATAAGTTTCAAAAGAAATTCTCTCTTCATATAATAACACAATATCCAATTATTTATGCTACCAAGTAATTCCTTATAAAAGAAAAACCCAAAATACAAACAGAATTATACATGTATGCAGATATTAGTCCGATAATTCTTTCAAGCTTCGATAGGGTAACCAAAGATCCGATCCAATTCAAATTTATTCAAGAAAATATTATAAATAAACAAATAAAAAGCAAGAAAGAGCGAATGGCACGCAGATGCAGACCTTCCGGGTTGGTGCAAGCAGTCGGCAATCGTATCGAGATGATGAAAAAAATTAAGAAGAAAACAAAATACAAAATGGGGAAAAGTGAGGGAATTTTGGAGATTAGCGAAAGCAAATCAGGAATTGAAATTCCAAGTCATCGTGCAACAAGTAGAAGAGCGCAAACAGAGAGCGTTAATACGGCTTAGTTTCAGGAGATTGTCCACCGCGCTTTTGCCCTTGCCTTTGCCTTGGGGAGCGTTAAACGTCGTCACCCTTTTTACATACTTCATCGTCCTCATCACTGCGGGTGCTGTGTGTCTCTTTCTCGTTACGATTTTGCTTCTCGATTTGATTTGGCCGAATTGTGCTTCTTCGTAAAACACCTTTTTTAAGTTTTACCCTCTCTCCAAATCAGCCCTCTCTTTTTATCTCATGTTGTTTGCAATCGCACCATTCCTTCTCCCTCTTTTTTTTTTTTTTTAGTTTTTAGTTTTTTTTTTTAATTTTATTTTTCTTATTGTTAATAACTGAATTATTACTTAAGCATTGATAAACATGTTCATTCCTATTAATGACACATAATTTATTTTACAAATTTTGTTTACGATTTTAGTCTCTTTAGTATTACCATTTTGAACCTTTTTTATTCAAGGTTTACCCTTTGCTTTTCTACTTTCATAACTTGCAAGAGTCATAGAGCTCGTTTGGATGTGTTTTTAAAATAACTGAAAGCGTTTGGTGAAAATATTTTTGAAACAATCCTTAGTAAAAATGCTAGTATATCCTTGAAAAACATTTAAAGTGCTTCCTGGAAGATGTACGTAACTGGTGCTTCTTGTAGAAAGTACTTACAGTGCTTTTGACAATTTATCTAAGAATGATTTCTGTCATTTTAAAAACACATTCAAACCAATCTATAAATGTTGGAGGTTAATTGGTAAGCAACACAAATTTACACAGTTTCAACTAAATGTTATAATACAAACGTTTACGTGTCATAACATATATGAATTTAGCATGTGACAATAGACAATCACGCAATAAACTTCTCAAGCACTCATTCTTATTTATCTTCAAATTAATTACAAAAACAAACCTTTGTGTAAACTGTGATTTGTTTTGTGTAGAGTAATCAGCCATATATTTTAAAGTGTGAATTTGCATATAATCAATAAAAAGTTACAATATTAACAATATATCAATAATATTTTAGGTTTTTTATATTAGCACATCACAAAATGTTGAATGCACCCCACATTAAAATTTAATATTAAATAACTTATTTACCCTACTATGCAATGACAATTTTGACCTTATTAGGTTTTAAAAAAAAATAAAAAATTTCTAAATACACCCCAAATCACTTTTAGCGTATTATTTATCTTCTCAACTATCAAAACCGTCTCACCCTCCATTGTTGAATAAAACCCTAACCAATGAAACTACAAACATGTTGATTGAGAAAAATTGTTTTTGATTAATGGAACACGAAATCGATGTTTCGGAAACTTCACATGAGGCAAGACTTCATATTTTTCATTGTTTTAGTGATTTCAATGACATCGATAATTATTTAATCTTGCGTTTGCTGCATGAAATCTCCTTACCTTTGTCTGTCCAAGATTTTTTTTCTCCAAATTCTCAGTGTTTGGAAGTAATGGATACCAATGTTTTCCAAGTGCTCCACATTGCAGAAATGAAGTTCGTGAAAGTCAAAACAAAAATTGTGTACCATGAAGTTAAACCTAACAATGAAGCCTTTGTTGATGTTACCCTACCTAGCAAATCATCATTTTGAAATCATTCGGTGAACTAAACGTTTAGATGATTGGAAATCTTTAAGCAAACTAAATGTTCAATTGGTTAGATTCTGACACACCCCGACCCGGAATGTCCACTAGGACTCCGAATCAAACTGTGTTGGCCGACACCTGGAAGGTGACAAAACCAAAAAGTGTGATGGTGTGGAAAATTGTGAATAAATTTAAACCTAAGAGTGCCTAAATACCAGAGTGCACTGGGGAGCGGGAATGAACCCACTTCACAGGTGATGTTAGAGCATAAGCAAGTACAGAAAATTGATATAAGAATCGTACCCTCGAAATAGATTCCGATACTAAGAATCACCGCGAGCCTTTGGTGATAATAAAACTCAACTAGTAATACCTAGAGGGTGAAGACAAGACAAGGGTGAGTGACCATGTAAGTAAATTACTAATAGAAAACATATAACACATGTAATCCCTCGTTACAACACCTGTACAATTTCCAAGGAAATCATAATGTACCACAACACAGCATTTCAACAATAATATCAAATAATCATGCGATTAATATCTCATAATAGTACGCAAGTCGGAATCACCTCTAGTGACCTATACTGTTGGAAATATGCCCTGAAAGTCAATCTTTGGAAGAAACCTTTCAGGACAAATGAATGGATGTATAGATGACTCTTATACATCAAATGGCAAAGATACTAATTAGGACTATCTCAATGAACAATATATGTTCTAAATAGTGAATCCATGGACAATGGATCGATTGAAGAAGTAATCTAATGATGTTAGACTACAGAGACCTTTTTCACATAACCGTCATGTCCAAAAGGTTCCTGGTCATAGAATTGTCGGAGGGAAACTGACAATGCATAGACCGGTACATACTATATCCGCTTCAATTGGAAGGATGGAAAGTCTCATCCCATTCGTGTAGTGACACTAAGACAAGTATGTAGGTGCTCATTAAGGGAATGAGTTCACTGAACACAATCAAACGAGAGTACTTACATGGAGGTCTACTCACATGTCAAGCAAGTAACTCTTATGGTTGGAATAATGTAAGTAGTCCTTTGACCTGATGCATCGTCGTTGTCTTGTGGTTAAGTACTTGATCTTTGATTATGTCAAAGTCACCCCATTCGCGGGTGTCCACGACATAGTTGGGGTTAAGCCACTTAGTCATGAAGGCAAGTGAATGCGCAACAAGGAATCTCTAATCTTCGTTAAGAGAGGAAGAATACTCTAAGATATGATTCGGGAATCTTCGGCCGAAGTATCGAGCGTAATAAAGGAAAGTGTTCCTATACGACTCAATTGAATCATATAAGAAGGAATAATCACATTAGGGGTTTGACATAATATATCCATACCCTAATGATGTGATTGAGAGTATTGTTTTAGAGAAGGATCGAATTACATTGTAATTCCAACTGAATAGGTTCTCCGAACAAATTCTACATTAGCTTGGGTAGCCATGATATATGGTTAGATGTCACTCATGGCTTGTGAGTTCTTCTAGATGATTAAATTTAGTAGTCAAAGAAGAAGGTGAATTAAAAGGAAGTTTTAATTCACTAAGTGATTGGATTAAATATAATCAATTGGATTGGTGCCAATCACCTCACTGCCTTGCTAATTAGAACCTAAAATGATTGTACACCGATACACTCTTGTAGTGATACCACTAATGGATGATGGAAATAATTAATTGGATTAATTAAGTGTTGTGATTAATTAGAAAGTCTAATGAAATCATAAAAGCGATATAAGGAACTTTATAGAGATAATTTTCCAAAAAAGGGTTTTTGTGTGTTAAAACAACAAATGAGAAAAAAAGAAAATATCTCTCTAAAACACCCAAAGGCCGGCCACCATTAGGGAGTGTGAGCTAATCATCTTATCTCCCTTTTGGTCATTCCTCCATCCATCTCACTACACTAGTGGGTGTGGATCTTTAGAGGTTTTCTACTTTGGAGACTAAAGGAGAACCAAAGGAGCACTCATACTAACAAAGTGGAGGAGGCAAGGAGGGAGGCTAGGCTCAAGGAGTTCAAGGAACAAAGGGCTTGGAGGTGGTCCATCCTTGGTCTAAAATCTAGATCAAAAGGTATAGATCTATTCCTACACTTTGTTCTTAACTTAAATGTTTTGATGCATCTTATATAAACCTATGAACCTTAAAGGGGATTTGCATGACTATAACTTTGATATTATGTGATAAATGCTTCCGTTGCTTTCGTATATAAAATATGATTTGTATATGCATGCTAGTCATTAGAAATCCCACATGAATCTCATAGATTTCCCTTCAAGTGGTATCAGAGTCAAAGGTTTATATATTATGTATCCTTTTGGATTTTATGCATATGGGTTTTAATTTAATGTTTGACATATTATTTCTTCATTCAAAGTATGTTTATCTTTTGTTTTTCAAATGTTGAAAAATGTGAATCAAATGTTGAAAAGATATGCATGCAAAAAGGTGTTTTGGATGCATGAATGAAGATTGAGTTTTGAACAAGTTTGACATGTTATTGCTTCATTTAAAATATGTTTATCTTTTGTTTTTCAATAGTTGAAAATGTGAATCAATAGTTAAGAAAGATATGTATGCAAAAAGTGTTTTGTATGCTTGAATGAAGAGTAAGTCATGAACAAAATTTGGGGTTTTGTTCCATAGGGTAGGCACGGTTTTGGGGTGGTTTTTGGCATGTGTTTGTGTTTTATTGTAAGACACTCACACATCCTTTTAAAGCTAGAAAGTAGAAACCTTGTCACTTTTGTTTTTGGGTTTGAAAAATCACCTAGAATATACAAATATTGAAAATACGTTCATGGTTTTGTTCTTGGTGTTCATGGTTTGGTTTTTGGTGAAAATGGTTTTATTTGGTTTTCATGCATTGCTTTGTGGTTTTGGATGATGTTCATACCATCCATAGCCATATCAAAAACTTATTAAACCCTAGACTTGACTAGGAGATTTCCATCACCCCTTTTCACCTAAAGTCTTTAAAGCCAAAACCAAGTGACAAGCAAAATTTAATTTTTTCTACTTTGCATTGAATTAAAGCTTTATGGGTGAGACTTCCCATCTCACCTTGTAATGGCTAGCCTCCCCTAGTGGATTTCCCACTTGTGGGGTTTTTTGTAATTTGGAAAAAGTTGTTTTTACTTTTGAAGTATTTACGTTTTTACCCCTAACTTTTTCATATTTGCATTTAGGCCCTTACTAACTAGAAAGTTAAAATATTTGATTTTAATTTTGTTAGTTGTTTAAACTCATAATACTATTATGCCCATATGCACTAAATCTAAATGTTTATGTAGCATTCCATTTAATTATTTAATGTGATTAAGTAGTTAGAAAATGGGTGACTATGGACTTATGCCTTAAACGATAATTGAGCTATAAGATAAAGGCGCTAAAATCAAATTGTTTGAACCTTGGGAATGTGTTTTAATTACTGTTTTAATTGGACCTTGTCACGTTTGACATTAATCTATCTCTCCCTCTTAGTATATGTAATTTGTAGGAATTTGTACAAATCGGTTTGTAATTCTTATTACTCCTTAATCTCTTTTAGTTAGTTGATTCCCTCTAGTACTAGACTAGAGTTTCTTTAACTATTGGTAAGGAGACATAACTAAAAGAGGGTTTTGACATGAGATTAAAGATTAAATGGGTCCAATGCCCTAATTAGCAATGAATGATTGTCTTTCATTTCTAATGGCTCAATGAAAATGTTTTAATTGGATTGAAAAGCACGTAATTAAATTGACACAACCTCCCCGAGTTTATATTCAACAATGTTGGCTCGTTGTTGCAATAACCTAATAAGTCCATGGTCATCCAAGAGCCTAAGATAACTATAAAGTCCAATTTCAAAGGAATGCAAAAACCTTAGTAGTAGTAGTTACTTCCAATATTTGAAAAATTCGTTTTTGATATTGATTTGTTTTTTCTTAAAACAAATAGTGGGAGTATCATACGCTACTAAACTATAATGAATACAATTAGTAGTTATATATATATCTCCAATATTTTGAAAAATGTTTTGATATTGATTTGTTTTATGAAAACGAATAGTGGGGATATCATATGCTACTAATTTCATTAACTTTGGACTAGTAGTTATAATAGGACAATTTATTTGATTATGATTAAATAAATAAAAATTGATGAGACCTTAAAATCCCTCAACCAACATACAATATTAAGTTGAAAGCGTAAGAGTGATTTGAACACTTTTTCGTGGTCTTCCACCATGATAGGCTCCAAGCGTTTATGACTTGTACACCGCCTTCACCCTATCATGGGGGAGTCCAAAGTGCATGCTTATACTCAGGAGGAGTTTATTTAAAACATTTGATGAGGTTAAGGTAGGCAACGAGTGTGGCCAACATCGTATCATCGTGAGGTCATACTTGAACCCCTAGCTAAACCGGCATGGTGGGAAAGAACTTAACTAAGAGAAATGATGCCAACATCGTATCATCGTGAGGCATTGTTTTCTAGAGGCCAAAAAGATGGGTAATCACAAGAGGTTGTTGTGAATGGGTAAGTGTACCCTCTCATTATTATTTTTGCTAGCCGACATCGTATCATCGTGAGGTGGGCTTGGTAATAGTGAGCCTCCCATAACCCGCTAGGAGCTTTCTTTGAAATATCCCGGATTCCATCTTGAGGGATATGGAATTTGCCAAAAATGGTGGGTGGTGTCATTCGGTTTAAAGACCCGAATCGTTTGACTTAATCAACAATCAAACTAATTATTTTATTGTTTATGTATTTAGATATGGTTGGAAGCACACTCGCGAAAATACTCGACAAACATTGCCTAGAGGGGCACAATTTCCCATCATGGTATCGTAATGTCAAGATTCTCCTAACATTGGAGAAGATTGTTTACGTGCTAGACAAGGCTCCACCTCACATACCTCTCGGCCCTGAGGCCACTGAGGATGAACGTGCTAAGTATGACAAGCACGTTGAGGATGACACACAAGCCAAGTGCTATCTGTTGGCTTCCATGAATGAGGAGCTACAGAGACAGCACGAGGGCATGGACAGTGCATCTTCCATAATACTCCATCTTACGGAGTTATATGGTGAAGGGACACGCAACCGTCGCTTTAGCACTATCTGTGAACTTATGAAGACCAAGATGGTCAAGGGGGCTCCAGTACATCAACATGTACTGAAGATGATAGGATTCATTGAATAATTGGAGAACCTAGGTACTCCACTTGATGGGGAATTGGCCCAGGACTTCATATTGGCTTCTCTTTCTGATTCATTCTCGCAGTTCGTAATGAACTACAATATGAATAAGATGGATAGTACTCTCTCTAAGTTACTAAACATGTTAGTAACTGCCGAGAAGACTATGAAGAAAGAGAACGTTGTAGGGACTGCTGCAGTAGCCTACAACAAGCCATCATCTTCCAAGGCTAAGCCGCAAGGCAAAGGCAAAGGGAAGGAGAAGAAGTTCCCCACTCCTAAGCCGCAAGGAGGAGTGAGGAAAAAGAAGGCAAAGGAGCCCAAAGGGACTTGCCACCACTGTGGAAAGGAGGGGCATTGGAAGAGGAATTGCAGGTTATACCTTGCAACTCTTAAGAACAAGCCACAAGGTATGGTTTATGTTCTTATCTTCAATTCTAATTGTTAGATCTTCTAAATATTTATATTTGATATAAAGGGCTAATCACTTGTATAATTGTATATAGGTGGAGGAGCCAAGTAGAAGAGGAACAAGCAAAGGAAAAATGTGGAGAAGGGTTCGGCCACTATGTTTTTGCTTACTACTTAGGAAGTTTGTTAGGCATTTAAAGATTGTCTTTAAACTTTCTTATTTTGTTAAGAACTTAATGTGGCTTCATATGATGGAAGACCACTATTAGTGCCTAAATGTATAAAGGTATATATTAGTCTCTAAATGTATAGAGCTAATACTTTTTGTATTAAACATTATGAATGTTTGAATTATCATATTAATGTAATGTGATGTATACCTTTTAATATATTATTTCCTTAAAAGTAGTGTTATGAATTGAATATTGTCTTGTTGTATCCTAGTTGAGATACAAGATTTATATCACTTATTGTAATGTGATAAACCAAACTTTAGACTTATCAATTATGGATAGATCTCACATGTAGGACATAAAAGGATACAATGAATCTTTAGATTTGGTTCCAATTGTCTACCTATGAGTTCTATATGAATTAACAAAGGTCTAGAGATTCCTTTCTTGAAGAAAAGGAAGATCACATTATAATGACATAAGTAATAAGAAAAAAAAAACGTTTCTTATATGGTTATCACATGAACCACAATAATCAAGATCACTCTTGATTCAATTAGAAGTTTTGAAAAACTAATTGGGCATTCTTTAAAATGTTTTAAAATGTCAATTGTGTTAGTGATTAAACCAAGAAAGAAGTGTCTACAACAACAACAACAACAAAGCCTTTTCCCACTAAGTGGGGTCGGCTATATGAATCCTAGAACGCCATTGCGCTCGGTTTTGTGTCATGTCCTCCGTTAGATCCAAGTACTCAAGTCTTTTCTTAGGGTCTCTTCCAAAGTTTTCCTAGGTCTTCCTCTACCCCTTCGGCCCTGAACCTCTGTCCCGTAGTCACTCGAACCGGAGCGTCAGTAGGCCTTCTTTGCACATGTCCAAACCACTGGAACCGATTTTCTCTCATATTTCCTTTAATTTTGGCTACTCCTACTTTACCTCGGATATCCTCATTCCCAATCTTATCCTTTATCGTGTGCCCATACATCCCACGAAGCATCCTCATCTCCGCTACACCCATTTTGTGTACGTGTTGATGCTTCACCGCCCAACATTCTGTGCCATACAACATCGCTGGCCTTATTGCCGTCCTATAAAATTTTCCCTTGAGCTTCAGTGGCCTACGACGGTCACACAACACGCCGGATGCACTCTTACACTTCATCCATCCAGCTTGTATTCTATGGTTGAGATCTCCATCTACTTCTCCGTTCTCTTGCAAGATAGATCCTAGGTAGCGAAAACGGTCACTTTTTGTGATCTTCGCTAGATTGCTCCGGTCATTAGTGTGGATAAGTATATAAATGGATAGAGATAGGAAAGCAAACACAAGATGTACGTGGTTCACCCAGATTGGCTACGTCCACGGAATAGAGGAGTTCTCATTAATTGTGAAGGGTTTACACAAGTACATAGGTTCAAGCTCTCCTTTAGTGAGTACAAGTGAATGATTTAGTACAAATGACATTAGGAAATATTGTGGGAGAATGATCTCGTAACCACGAAACTTCTAAGTACCGGAGTGTGGTATCGTCTTGACTTGCCTTATCTGTCTCATAGGTAGATGTGGCATCTTCTCTGGAAGTACTCTTCCTCCATCCAGGGGTGGTATCTGTAACTGGTGGAGATGCACAAGGTAATGTATCAATTTCACTTGAAGCTTACTTGTAGTTTCAGGCTTGGTCAAGCGCGATACAAACCATGTAGTAGGAGTCCCCCAAGTCGCCGGGCTAGGGGATCTACTGAAAGAGGTGACAGACAAGGTAAGCAATCAGAGCTCCGGCTGATTGTTCACATTCTCCCTATCTTGCAGGCAGCATGAAGGATAAAGAGAAGAAAAATGAGAAGAGATGATATGGGATACTTTTGCTTTTGAAGAAGTAACTTTCCACAGGCTTATTCTTGAATCGTGCTGGAGGGTTTTCTGGTTTCCTCCAGAGTATAAAGCCGACTGAAGAATTTGAGGGTCAAAACAAGTCCATCAAATCTAGAGTACGTTCGACCATGCTGATATGGGATACTTTTGCTTTTGACAGAGTAGTGGATGTATCGGCACGTGTGCTGTTACGCTTGTCTCCACATGCTTCCTTGTATCCTTCTCACTTGCCCTATTTGTTCCTCAGGCAGATGCGGTATCTTCCCTGGAAGCATAAGATGTTGAAGATGAGTACTCGAGAGCGATGCCAGGTAAGTAATCAGGTAAGGGGTTCCAGGCAGTCAGTTCCTGGCTGGAAGCTTGATTCCAAGTGCTGACTGATTGCTCTCTTTCTCCTTGTCTTGCAGGTAAGAACAAGGCCAAAGGAAAAGACAGGGAAAAAGCATGATATGGGATACTCTTGCTTTTAACCCTGATGATATGAGATATTCTTGCTCTAGTATAGCTTGTTTACAGAGGTATTATCGGGGGGAAAGAAAGCTGAATATTTCGAAAGGCTTCGTTGGGAGTGCCATCTCAGATAAGAGAAAGGGTTGAGCATTTTTGCAGGTCTGCCTGTCCGTTAGGGATGGAGGTCGACATATATAGGAGTCTCCCTAACATCAAGTAATAATGCTATTCCTTTACCCTGCTTGGTCATAGCACGGTAGTGGGAGCTGCCAGCTTCACATGTTTTAACTCTGTCAGAGCACTTTGAAAAAGTGGTCTGTGGTATCTGGAAAGCTGATGTTGCGTGTGAAGATTACAGACAAGCTTTATCCAAGGAGATCCAGCTCTTGAAGTTGGGAAAGTGGTGCCTCTTCGGTTTTCGAACAAGCAATCCTGTCGGGGGTCTGGCTCTCGAGATTCGGAGAACGATGCCTCTTCGATTTTTGAGAAAGCAATCCTGCTGGGGGTCTGGCTCTCGAGATTCGGAGAGCGGTGTCTCTTCGATTTTTGAGAAAGTAATCATGTTGGGAGTCTGGCTCTCGAGATTCGGAGGGCGGTGCCTCTTCAATTTTGGAGCAAGCAATCTTGTTGGAAGTGTTTTCTCGAATGTGAGTAAAGGTTGGGCATGTTTGCTAGTCTACCTTGCCACGAAGCATAGAGGTTGACACATAGGGACTTTCCAATTATCCAGCAGTGGTACTGTTCGTTTACCTTTTCTTCGATTTTTGAGAAAGTAATCATGTTGGGAGTCTGGCTCTCGAGATTCGGAGGGCGGTGCCTCTTCGATTTTGGAGCAAGCAATCTTGTTGGAAGTGTTTTCTCGAATGTGAGTAAAGGTTGGGCATGTTTGCTAGTCTACCTTGCCACGAAGCACAAAGGTTGACACACAGGGACTTTCCAATTATCCAGCAGTGGTACTGTTCCTTTACCCTCTCTTCGATTTTTGAGAAAGTAATCATGTTGGGAGTCTGGCTCTCGAGATTCGGAGAGCGGTGCCTCTTCGATTTTGGAGCAAGCAATCCTGTTGGGAGTGTTTTCTCGAATGTGAATAAAGGTTGGGCATGTTTGCTAGTCTACCTTGCCACGAAGCACAAAGGTTGACACACATGGACTTTCTAATTATCCAGCAGTGGTACTGTTCCTTTACCCTCTCTTCGATTTTTGAGAAAGTAATCATGTTGGGAGTCTGGCTCTCGAGATTCGGAGAGCGGTGCCTCTTCGATTTTGGAGCAAGCAATCCTGTTGGGAGTGTTTTCTCGAATGTGAGTAAAGGTTAGGCATGTTTGCTAGTCTACCTTGCCACGAAGCACAGAGGTTGACACACCGGGACTTTCCAATTATCCAGCAGTGGTACTGTTCCTTTACCCTTATGGGTAATAATATGGTAGCTAGACCTTCAAAATTTATGTGTCTAAACTTTGTTAGTGTTGTTTCTTTGCAATTCTTTTACCCTTCTTGGTCAGAGCGATGTAGAGGGAGCTGCAAGCTTCACGTGTCTCAACTTTGTCAGAGAACTTTGGCAAAGTTATCTGTGGTACCCATGAGTTACTGTTGCGTGTGGGAAGTGGGTGATTGAACAGTACGATTCATGTGCTTTCTACTTCGCCAGAAATCTTTGACAGAATGCCCATAATTTCCGCAAAGCTGAGTGTGCGTGTGACAGGTGCTGACAAGGCTGGAAAAGTAGGTGCCTCTTCGATTTCTGAGATCTGCCCTCGTGGTCTCTTAGCAGCCCAGCTTTTGAGAAAGCAAGCCTCTTCGATTTCTGAGATCGACCCTCGTGGTCTCTGAGCAGCCCAGCTTTTGAGAAAGCAAACGCCTCTTCGATTTCTGAGCAGGCGCTTCTTCGATTTCTGAAGCTTCGTCGAGTGCAGATTTTTATAGGGGCTGACATTAAGTTCCAAAGCACACTTGAATATCCACCAGTAGAAGCTCCATTCTTGCACTTCTAAGATCTTGATTTGTCCGACCTCTTCTCTCTTCAACATCTTTGAAAATGTCTGGCCCCTCCGACCGTCGTTTTGACTTGAACCTTGTTGAAGAGGCAGCCCCGCCTTCTCCAGACAACATATGGCGCCCATCCTTCGTCTCCCCTACTGGTCCTCTTACCGTTGGGGATTCCGTGATGAAGAATGATATGACCGCTGCGGTAGTGGCCAGGAACCTTCTCACTCCCAAAGATAACAGACTACTTTCCAAACGGTCTGATGAGTTGGCTGTTAAGGATTCTCTGGCTCTCAGTGTTCAGTGTGCAGGTTCTGTGTCTAATATGGCCCAACGCCTATTTGCTCGAACCCGCCAAGTTGAATCATTGGCGGCTGAAGTGATGAGTCTCAAACAGGAGATTAGAGGGCTCAAGCATGAGAATAAACAGTTGCACCGGCTCGCACATGACTATGCTACAAACATGAAGAGGAAGCTTGACCAGATGAAGGAATCTGATGGTCAGGTTTTACTTGATCATCAGAGATTTGTGGGTTTGTTCCAAAGGCATTTATTGCCTTCGTCTTCTGGGGCTGTACCGCGTAATGAAGCTCCAAATGATCAACCTCTGATGCCTCCTCCTTCTAGGGTTTTGTCCAGTACTGAGGCTCCGAATGATCCCCTTTCGGTGCCTTCTCTTTCTGGGGCTCTACCGACTGCTGAGACTTCTCCTAAGCAACGTTTGTGAAGGCTCCCTCTTGTTTGTTTATTTTGACTCAAGTATATGTACATATTTGTAACTTATCGGGGATATCAATAAATAAGCTTCCTTCATTTCAACGTATTGTGTTAAATACACCAAAGCCTTCTTCGCTAAGTTCTTTGAATTTTCTTTTGTTGAAGCTTTGTGAGTGGAGCATGTAGGTTGAGGTAGTGTTCCCTTAATTTCCCGAGTGAGGAAAACTTCTCGGTTTGAGACTTGGAAAATCCAAGTCACTGAGTGGGATCGGCTATATGAATCTTAGAACGCCATTGTGTTCTGTCCTGTGTCATGTCCTCCGTTAGATCCAAGTACTCTAAATCTTTTCTTAGGGTCTCTTCCAAAGTTTTCCTAGGTCTTCCTCTACCCCTTCGGCCCTAAACCTCTGTCCTATAGTCGCATCTTCTAATCGGAGCGTCAGTAGGCCTTCTTTGCACATGTCCAAACCACCGTAACCGATTTTCTCTCATCTTTCCTTCAATTTCGGCTACTCTTACTTTACCCCGGATATCCTCATTCCTAATCTTATCCTTTCTCGTGTGCCTACACATCCAACGAAGCATCCTCATCTCCGCTACACCCATTTTGTGTACGTGTTGATGCTTCACCGCCCAACATTCTGTGCCATACAGCATCGCCGGCCTTATTGCCGTCCTGTAAAATTTTCCCTTGAGCTTCAGCGGCATACGGCGGTCACACAACACGCCGGATGCACTCTTCCACTTCATCCATCCAGCTTGTATTCTATGGTTGAGATCTCCATCTAATGCTCCGTTCTTTTGCAAGATAGATCCTAGGTAACGAAAACGGTCGCTCTTTGGTATTTCTTGATCTTCGATCCTCACCCCTAACTCGTTTTGGCCTCCATTTGCACTGAACTTGCACTCCATATATTCTATCTTTGATCGGCTTAGGCGAAGACCTTTAGATTCCAACACTTCTCTCCAAAGGTTAAGCTTTGCATTTACCCCTTCCTGAGTTTCATCTATCAACACTATATCGTCTGCCAAAAGCATACACCAAGGAATATCATCTTGAATATGTCCTGTTAACTCATCCATTACCAACGCAAAAAGGTAAGGACTTAAGGATGAGCCTTGATGTAATCCTACAGTTATGGGAAAGCTTTCGGTTTGTCATTCATGAGTTCTTACGGCAGTCTTTGCTCCTTCATACATATCTTGTATAGCTTGGATATATGCTACTCGTACTCATTTCTTCTCTAAAATCCTCCAAAGAATGTCTCTTGGGACCCTAT
This sequence comes from Malus sylvestris, assembly GCF_916048215.2. NCBI lineage: Eukaryota > Viridiplantae > Streptophyta > Magnoliopsida > Rosales > Rosaceae > Malus > Malus sylvestris. Next base: position 1,344,070 of record NC_062264.1, read on the forward strand.
CATACGCTTTTTCCAAATCTATAAAGACCATGTGTAAATCTTTTTTCCCATCTCTATATCTTTCCATCAATCTTCGTAAGAGATAGATTGCCTCCATGGTTGAGCGCCCTGGCATGAACCCGAATTGGTTGTCCGAAACCCGTGTCTCTTGCCTCAATCTATGCTCAATGACTCTCTCCCAAAGCTTCATTGTATGACTCATTAGCTTAATACCCCTATAGTTCATGCAATTTTGTACATCGCCCTTATTCTTGTAGATAGGCACCAAAGTGCTCATTCACCACTCATTTGGCATCTTCTTCGTTTTCAAAATCCTATTGAAAAGGTCAGTGAGCCATGTTATACCTGTCTCTCCCAAAACTTTCCACACTTCGATTGGTATATCGTCTGGGCCTACTGCTTTTCTATGCTTCATCTTCTTCAAAGCTACAACCATTTCTTCCTTCCGGATTCTACGATAAAAAGAGTAGTTTCTACACTCTTCTGAGTTACTCAACTCCCCTAAAGAAGCACTCCTTTCATGTCCTTCATTGAAAAGATTATGAAAATAACATTTCCATCTGTCTTTAACCGCGTTCTCTGTAGCAAGAACCTTTCCATCCTCATCCTTGATGCACCTCACTTGGTTTAGGTCCCTTGTCTTCTTTTCCCTTGCTCTAGCTAGTTTATAGATATCCAACTCTCCTTCTTTGGTATCTAGTCGCTTATACATATCGTCATAAGCCGCTAACTTAGCTTATCTCACAGCTTTCTTCGCCTCTTGCTTCGCTTTTCTATACCTTTCACCATTTTCATCGGTCATATCCTTGTATAAGGCTTTACAACATTCCTTCTTAGCCTTCACCTTTGTTTGTACCTCCTCATTCCACCACCAAGATTCCTTTTGGTGTGGGGCAAAGCCCTTGGACTCTCCTAATACCTCTTTTGCTACTTTTCGGATACAACTAGCCATGGAATCCCACATTTGGTTAGCTTCCCCCTCTCTATCCCACACACACTGGGTGATTACTTTCTCTTTGAAAATGGCTTGTTTTTCTTCTTTTAGATTCCACCATCTAGTCCTTAGGCACTTCCAAGTCTTGTTCTTTTTTCTCACTCTTTTGATATGTACATCCATCACCAACAAGCGATGTTGATTAGCCACGCTCTCTCCTGGTATAACTTTGCAATCCTTACAAGTTATACGATCCCCTTTCCTCATTAGAAGAAAATCTATTTGTGTTTTTGACGACCCACTCTTGTAGGTGATCACATGTTCTTCTCTCTTCTTAAAGAAGGTGTTGGCTAAGAAGAGATCATATGCCATTGCAAAATCCAAGATAGCTTCCCCATCCTCGTTTCTCTCCCCAAAACCATGGCCACCATGAAAACCTCCATAGTTGCCTGTCTCCTTGCCCACGTGTCCATTTAAATCTCCTCCTATAAATAACTTCTCCGTCTGAGCAATTCCTTGCACCAAGTCTCCAAGGTCTTCCCAAAATTTCTCCTTCGAACTCGTATCTAACCCTACTTGAGGTGCGTACGCACTAATCACATTGATAAGTTCTTGTCCTATTACAATCTTGATTGCCATGATTCTATCTCCTACCCTCTTGACATCTACAACATCTTGTGTCAAGGTCTTGTCCACGATGATGCCAACACCGTTTCTCGTTCTATTTGTGCCCGAATACCATAGTTTAAACCCTGAGTTTTCTAGATCCTTTGCCTTACGACCAACCCACTTAGTTTCTTGTAGGCACATAATATTTATCCTTCTCCTCACCATAACTTCTACTACTTCCATAGATTTTCCCGTCAAGGTTCCTATATTCCACGTTCCTAAACGCATTTTGCTCTCTTGAACTCTACCCTTCTGTCCTAGCTTCTTCACCCTTCCCCGTCTAATAGGATCAAAGTACTTCTTTTGTGTGTCCCGTGTAAAGTTGATAGGAGCATATGCTCCCAAACAACTTTGAGTGGTGTCGTTCGAAAAGAAGTTTCTATAGCCCCCTTGCTTATTTAACATTGCATCCGGGTGCCGATGGAGATACAGCGACCCTTGCTCACTTATCACTGTGCTCAGGCCACACAGCGCGCCACTTACGGGTGACGCCCTAGCTTTAGCGCGATTTCGTTCTGGATTCATTTTCATAAGGATTCGACGTGATCATGGAGTGCCGGCTGTCGACTACCTGACGCCCTCCCCCTCCTCCTTTATCCGGGCTTGGGACCGGCAATGTAAGATAAACTTACACGGCGGAGTTCAAGAAAGAAGTGTCTAAATCTATAAAATGTTTAAAGACTTTAGTCACTTAATAACGAGACATTAACTTAGTGAAGATTGAAACAAACGAGCTTGAAAGGTTTTAAAGCTACTACACAATGTCTTCTACCTGTATACTCCACGTTTATACAATTTTGAATGTATGAAATGATTTCTCATTAAAGTCATGAGAAATAGTGGGAGGTGTGAAAATGGATATAAACTTGAATGTGATTGGTTTATAGTTGTCTAAAGAATAATAGTACTTGACTATTATTAAGAGTTTGTAATTTTAATTGTTAAAACCTCAAGCTCTTCAAAACGTTAAAATTCTATGTTGTGTAACGTTCTAAAGAATAGTCTTTGAATGTTGGTTTCGTCAACCTAGCATAAAATGGTTATATGTTGGGAGTTGTCCATTATTCTCTTTTATGAGAACAAGCTAAATAACAAAGCATATGGACAAGTTGATGAAACAAAAGGGAATAGTTTCAAAAATGAGTCACAACATATGATTTAACAACAAGACAATCCAAATTCAACATCTCATGTAACTATAATGCTCTATGTAGTTTTGATAAAGAATTATATCAACCACCTAGAAGGAATGGTTGAGTTTCTATATCCTTAGTAGGAGCCATGCTTCCACTAAAGACTTGGATAATTCTTATATGACTACATTAAGGGGGCGTTTGTTTGCTCTCACTAAGTGGGACTGGATTGGACTGGACTAGCTGTTAGTCTAATATTGTGTTTGTTCCATGTTGGGACTAACATTAATGAGACTAAAGAGGACTAGCATGGACAAAACCCTTCACTAAGAGGTCTTAGCGAGACCCCCCAATAACCATGGGACTAGCTAAGACTATCCTCTCTCGTCCTCGTCATGCTCAACAACCACTCCCGATAGACTTCTCGTCATCTCTGGTCACCTAGATCATAATAAAATATTAATAATTTATATATTAAATAATATAATATTATAATTTGTTATTATCCAGCTTCTTAGTCCAACACTGACCAAACGCTTCACTAAGTTAGTCCAGCTTAGTCTAGTCTAATCCAGTCCAGCTTAGTCCTTGAAGCTAGTCCAGTCCGAGATAGTCCTGCGCAACAAACGCCCCCTAAAGGTCTTAGTATGACTAAAACTTGAAGTATGGTGTACGACACCATATAATTTAAATGAATAGACTTGATAAAGCAAGTCACACATTTCAAATGGAATTACTTGAGAAGCAATTCTTTTGTGTATGATTCGTTTAAATAAACTTGTGTTAGCTAGTGTTGTGGATAGTCTCAAAATTGTTGAGACATCATCAATAAGCTAATGGATCTCAATGATTGTCAATAGATCCAAGACAAGTTAGTGGGAGCAATATGCATTCAAATCAAGAAAATATAAGTGTTAGATTTTTGAATGAATGCTAAGTTACAACAAGGCCAGTGGGAGTGATGTCATAATTTGAGCAACAAGATATGAATAAAGTCTATTTGATAGACTTAATAAATCATAGATGTTACTCGAAAAATGACAAAACATGACACGGTTAATTTTGAAGTATAGACTTGAAATTGGACTTATTGATATAGCAAGGCTATTTCAAGGATATTAAATGGGGAAATTAAATCTCAAATGTTGAAGATTTAAGAAAGCATTTTCCTATATGATAGAAAATCACTTTCGTATCCCTTATAATGAATGTGTCACAAAATCACAAAAGGGACACATGTATGGACTTGTGAAGTAGATATCCAAAAGTGAAGAACCACAGGGGTTGTCACTTTATGATATTACTATATCCCAGGATCAGAATCAAAGCAACTGATAGAGTATTATTGCCTTTAAGAAAGAAACATCAGAGTGGGACTCTGGAAGCGTGCATTCACTTAGGTTATAAACCAAAGTGAAAATAAACCATTTTAACAAATGGAACTTCATATTGGATGAAGTACTAATCATATGAATGAATTGTTAGTATTGTACTACAATGGTCTCAAGGTTGGAGCAAAGTTTGTATAAAGTATACAAACGAAATGTATGACGATATATTGTTTTAGAAACTGCTTCAAAAAGTGTTTTGAATGAAGGGGTTCTTGTAGAACCAATGATTGAATCCAAACCATAAGGTCGTTAGTAGGATACTACGACGTAATGGGGCGATAGCTCAAGCCATGGAATCAAGTTCTCATCAAAGTATTCGAACACAATAAAGAGACATCATCAAATGTTTTGGAAACATTTGATAAGTAAATCCCTTTTAAATAAAAAGGATTAATACATAACCAAGTTAACCTACGAGCATAAGCTTTCTTAACTAGCATGTATAAGATACACTAGTGATTGACTTTAGTGCAAGTGGGAGATTGTTGGAAATATGCCCTGAAAGTCAATCTTTGGAAGAAACCTTTCAGGACAAATGAATGGATGTATAGATGACTCTTATACATCAAATGGAAAAGATACTAATCAGGACTATCTCAATGAACGATATATGTCCTAAATAGTGAATCCATGGACAATGGATCGATTGAAGAAGTAATCTAATGATGTTAGACTACAGAGACCTTCTTCACATAACCGTCATGTCCAAAAGGTTCATGGTCATAGGATTGTCGGAGGGAAACTGACAATGCATAGACCGGTACATACTATGTCCGCTTCAATTGGAAGGATGGAAAGTCTCATCCCATTCGTGTAGTGACACTAAGACAAGTATGTAGGTGCTCATTAAGGGAATGAGTTCACTGAACACAATCGAACGAGAGTACTTGCATGGAGGTCTACTCACATGTCAAGCAAGTAACTCTTATGGTTGGAATAATGTAAGTAGTCCTTTGACCTGAGGCATCGTCGTTGTCTTGTGGTTAAGTACTTGATCTTTGATTATGTCAAAGTCACCCCATTCGCGGGTGTCCACGGCATAGTTGGGGTTAAGCCACTTAGTCATGAAGGCAAGTGAATGCGCAACAAGGAATCTCTAATCTTCGTTAAGAGAGGAAGAATACTCTAAGATATGATTCGGGAATCTTCGGCCGAAGTATCGAGCGTAATAAAGGAAAGCGTTCCTATACGACTCAATTGAATCATATAAGAAGGAATAATCACATTAGGGGTTTGACATAATATATCCATACCCGAATGATGTGATTGAGAGTATTGTTTTAGAGAAGGATCGAATTACATTGTAATTCCAACTGAATAGGTTCTCCGAACAAATTCTACATTAGCTTGGGTAGCCATGATATATGGTTAGATGTCACTCATGGCTTGTGAGTTCTTCTAGATGATTAAATTTAGTAGTCAAAGAAGAAGGTGAATTAAAAGGAAGTTTTAATTCACTAAGTGATTGGATTAAATATAATCAATTGGATTGGTGCCAATCACCTCACTGCCTTGCTAATTAGAACCTAAAATGATTGTACACCGATACACTCTTGTAGTGATACCACTAATGGATGATGGAAATAATTAATTGGATTAATTAAGTGTTGTGATTAATTAGAAAGTCTAATGAAATCATAAAAGCGATATAAGGAACTTTATAGAGATAATTTTCCAAAAAAGGGTTTTTGTGTGTTAAAACAACAAAAGAGAAAAAAAGAAAATATCTCTCTAAAACACCCAAAGGCCGGCCACCATTAGGGAGTGTGAGCTAATCATCTTATCTCCCTTTTGGTCATTCCTCCATCCATCTCACTACACTAGTGGGTGTGGATCTTTAGAGGTCTTCTACTTTGGAGACTAAAGGAGAACCAAAGGAGCACTCATACTAACAAAGTGGAGGAGGCAAGGAGGGAGGCTAGGCTCAAGGAGTTCAAGGAACAAAGGGCATGGAGGTGGTCCATCCTTGGTCTAAAATCTAGATCAAGAGGTATAGATCTATTCCTACACTTTGTTCTTAACTTAAATGTTTTGATGCATCTTATATAAACCTATGAACCTTGAAGGGGATTTGCATGACTATAGCTTTGATATTATGTGATAAATGCTTCCGTTGCTTTCGTATATAAAATTTGATTTGTATATGCATGCTAGTCATTAGAAATCCCACATGAATCTCATAGATTTCCCTTCATATACGACATATTCATATCCCATCGCATATCTCATCAATCATGGCTAGCATATAAGTCGGAGTCACCTCTAGTGACCTATACGACATATTCATATCTTATCAATCATGGCTAGCATATAAGTCGGAGTCACCTCTAGTGACTTATACGACATATTCATATCTCATCACATATCTCATCAATCATGGGTAGCATATAAGTCGGAGTCACCTCTAGTGACCTATACGACATATTGATATCTCATCACATATCTCATCGGTTATGGCTAGCATATAATAGTCGAAGTCACCTCTAGTGACCTATACGACATAATGATATCTCATCACATATCTCATCAGTTATGGCTAGTGTTGATGCACAAAATCGGAGATCTTGGAACAACGTAAATCCGACCGTGAATCTGCAGGTAATGTAAATAACACAAGATGTATCGTGGTTCACCCCAAGGTTTGGGCTACGTCCACACTGATTATGTATTTCTGAGAGGATTGTGAGGGAGAGAATCTCTGAATATGAGAGGGGATGTGAGAGGGGTGAGAAGGCTTAAGAAATGGCCTCAGAAATGGTCTCCCCTAATTGTGAGGGTGAAGGGTCATTTTATAGAATAAGGACTCCTCACTTATTACATATTTGCCCCTTCCTTTATTACATAATTACATTTAAGTCCCCCGAATATTTATACGAGGTCTAAATACGAGGCCCTAAATATGGTATGAACAGTAGTCCCCCAAGTCTTCAGTCAAGAGAGTCTTTTGGCTGGACACTTGAAATTCAATCCATGTGTGGGCCGAAGTAACTAGATGTTGTCTTGAACTGATGTTCGATATGAGGCGGTGCTCAATCTAAAATGATGCTCAACTAGAAGTAGCACATGCTGCGAGGCTGCGAGGCTCGTGGCTTATGTTGCCTTGGTTGGCTCGGCTTGTGGCGTTTGACGGTGAGGGAGTCCCTTTTATAGAATAAGGGCTCGCTCCTTAATACATGAATGATGGGCTAGAGTTGATGCTCTCTAATGATGGTAAGGGAGTCCCTTTTATAGAATAAGGGCTCGCTCCTCAATACATGAATGATGGGCTAGAGTCCCCCAAGTATTTTTCATGAGTGCTCTCTAATGAAAGTGAGGGAGTCCCTTTTATAGAATAAGGGCTCGCTCCTCAGTACATAGATAATGGGCTAAGTCCCCCAAGTATTTTCATGAGGCCTAGTTGAGGCCCAATACATGGTACATAATGTTGTCCCCTAAGTCTTCGGTCAATAGAGTTTGTTGACTGGATACTTCAAATTGAATCCATGTATGGGTCGAAGTGGCAGTTGTTCAGAGGTGGTATTTGTATACCTTGCATTGAAGCTTTGTAGGTGAAGCTTTGCAGTTAAAGCTTTGAAGCTAGAGCTCTGTAAATGAAGCTTTTGAAGCTGATTGACATGAGTGATGCTCATGAATGGCTAGTTGCCAAATGATATTAGAGTACGGGTTGTACATTTCATCACCTGGTTGGTGGTAATTGCGACGGGTTGCCGAATAATTTTGGATTACTGGGCGTACTTTTGATCACCTGGTTGCTGCTAATAGCGGTAGATTGCTGAATAATGTTGGAGTACTAGACGTACTTTTGGTCACTTAGTAGGTGCTATTTTGGGCTTACAGGCCTTCACTCTCCACACAACATGCCAGCCCATTTATTTTGGGCTTTTCTATTTTTTTTTTTTTTTTTTTTTACCCTCTGATAGGGTTTATACATATTACCCTCTGATGCGGTTTATACAAATGTCTCCGAAAGATAATAAATTACATCATTCAAAAATAAAGGTTTCGACAGTTGCAGATTGTTGGTGCGTACTGCACCTACTGCGTACTGGGCCTCTCTTTCTGTCTCTGTCATGCATGTGCACCCAATTAATCATTAAACTTAACACTTTACCGTTTGTCCCTTACCACTTGCGGTCTTGCTCATTCAAATCATAATTTCTCAGATTTTATTCTCTTTTCTGCTTTGCTCTTTTTTCTTTTGCTTTTCACTTTGTTCCCTTTTTCTGCTGCGATCCCAACTCAGGCTCCGCTTCTACGTTGACGTCAGTAATGGAGTCCTGCAGAGCGGGCAAGTTTTGTGATTATCCTCGTCGTGATGGTGATGATGATGATCATTGTACTCCAGCCCCCTGGGCAAAAATAAGCCCTGCGCCGAGGGCATTGTGACCCACTTCATTATTGCCCATATCATCCTCTGTGGGAAGTCCCACAGCAGTTCCGTGAGCTCTTACTAACCTCCATCTTTCAGGAGCACCCTTCTTGAGCGAATCCATGACGGGGGTCTCAGCGACATGGATGCAGTTATACTGGTCGGCGTTGGCCTCGCCCCACCCATCTAAAACGATGAGTCCGATGACCTTCCCCTTCGGCAACTTAGGGTGATCCGGCAGTTTCCAGTCGAATCCTAAGCTCCCAATTTTCCTTTTTCTCGATTTTTCTTGTGGAACAGAGGAGCTGAAGAGCGTGAGAAGCAACTTTACGCAGGCAGAGATGGCGAAGAAACACCATAGCTCTGTGATGGGGTTGCGGGGTTCGGAGGGTTTTGAAGTTTCGGGGCGGTTTGGGCTTCGCAGTACTCAAAGATTTGAGGAACATGGGTATGGCGGTGCGGCCTAGTTCCAGTATAGCAAAGATATCCTTCTTTGAGCAGTTTTGGTATCTCTGAAGAGGCACCAAATCGAGTAGATCATGGTAATTTAGGGGCAGCTTGGATTCCCAAGCCGAATCAGATGACGCCGCACCGCGAAACGCTTTGTTGAGCCTCACAAGATTGCAAATCTCAGGAGGAGTCAGGTACGTGAACACGCAGGCCACACAGCTCTCGGGTATGTTGCCAAAACCTGGTCCATGACCCGACCCATTCGTCCCCTCCGTCAGGTTCGAGAGCAATGCTCCCATATCTTCTTCTCCTATATTTCAATGTCATGGCCGATGGACTGCAAAGTTCTTCTTCCGCTGTCAACAGCCGTTCCCAAGATGAATTAGACGACGCCGCACCGCGAAACATGATAAGCTACTGGTGCATTAGGAGGACCAAGAGCTGAGGAGAGAGAGATTTGATTCTCTGGTTTCCTGAATACGAACCCAAAACCCAAAAAGCAAAGACCTTTATCTTCCCTATGGGCTTATGAGGAGTGTTTGAGGTTTGAATCTTTTTTGTTTCTGGGTTTTTGTGATTTTGCAGATTCACGGCGGAGGTGAAAAATTAAGAGAGAATCGACATAACTTTTCGTGTCGATTCCCACAGATGGCGCCAAATGTTGATGCACAAAACCGGAGATCTTGGAACAACGTAAATCCGATCGTGAATCTGCAAGTAATGTAAATAACACAAGATGTATCATGGTTCACCCCAAGGTTTGGGCTACATCCACACTGATTATGTATTTTTGAGTGTTGGAAATGTGCCCTAAAACCAATCATATGACGATACTTTACGGACATTTCACATGTTAAACTAATCTAGTTTAATATCAAGGGCAAAGATTATTGTTTGAGCCGTCTCATATAAATGTTATACGCTTAAACGATAAGTCCAAGGAATATGTGATTGGGAGAATGCGATCTAAAGAAGTTAGATTCATGAGACCATTCTTACGTAGACACATCCTAAATGTTCCTGATCATAGGATTGCCAATTGGGCATTGACAGTCCGTTAAGATCAGTACGTGCTGTGTCATCTCTCAGGGAGAGTGACTAGTCTCGAGTCATTGGTGTGTGTGACATCAAGACAAGCATGTAGGTGCTCAATAATGAATGAGTCCACTGAACACGATCAACGAGGAGTTCTCATACTCATGTCACATGAGAACTCATGGTTGGGATAATGCAAAGTAGTCCTTTAACCTGAGGCATCATAGTTGTCTTGTGGTTAAGTCCTTGATCTTTGATTATGTCAAAGTCACTCCATCAGGAGGGTGTCCACGGCATTGTCGGGGTTAAGCCACTTAGCCATGGAGGTAAGTGAATGCGCAACAAGGGATCTCTAACCTTCAAACCGTTTGGGGGAGAATACTCTATGATATGATTAAGAATCTCTGGCCAGAGTTTGAATAAGATTTAGGAAGTCGTTCCAAATCACATTCAAGGTAATCATATAAGCACACGAATCACATTGGATAGTAGACATGAATAAACTATCAAACCAAACAATGTGGTCAAGAGTATTGTATTAGAGAAAGACCGTATTGCATTTGTAATCCTAAACTGAATAGGTTCTCCACCTCTTCTGATTAGCTTGGGTAACCATGATATGTTGCTAGGTGTCACTCATGGTTTGTGGAAGCCCTAAACGTGTATAATCACTAAAGGGAGAATTGAAAGTAAGTTTCAATTCACAATCGATTTAAAATGGTTTTAATCGCCCACTGCCTCGCTAAAAGGAACCTAATGGATCGTACACCGTGTAAGGTGGAGATTGAAGAAACAATGGAGATGAGTAAGAATAATTAAATGGTTTAATTATTTATGGCAAGGATTAATTAATATGTTAATTAATCAAACGAATAAGTTCGTTAAAGACCTCGGGATAGTTTTGGACCTCAAGGCCCAATGGGCTTCGAACGTCAAGCCCATTGACTTAAGTTGTATGACAACTTAATGACAAATAATTCACAAAGGCCTTAAAAGCCCAATGAAACCCTATGGCCGGCCATTTAGTTAAAGGAGTGGGTTTTGGACTTATTTACAAGTTTGCCACTCCAATGAATTAAGGTATAAATATGACTTTATAGCCAAAATTCATTTAGGGTTTCTTTTAGGAAATTGGAGAGAACACAAAGCTCTCCTTTCTCTCTAAAGAGGCCGGCCCCCCTTGGAGGGATTAGCTAGCAATCCTACTACTCCAAGGTCACTCATTTCTTCCCCAATCTAACCTTGGTGAAGAGACTTAGAGGTTCTCAATTTTGGGAACTTGGAGAACCATTTCATCCATCCAAATCCATAGATCTAAGATGCAAGGAATGAAGGCCCTCTCTTTGGGTGATTAGCCTTTGCTTATGCAAAGAGGAATCTACAAAGGTATAATTTCTCAACTAACAAATGTTGTTTTAAGTTGAGTCAAGGTTCACCAATCTACTAGGCTTTGAATTTCATGGTTAATGTTTTGTTTTTGAGTGCATGCAAGCATGATTCCGCCTTTTAATTGTTAATTGCATGCTATAGATGTTGCTCAAATGAACATGTTTTTCACAATATTTCCTTCACTGAGATGATTGTGAAGGTGAGAATCTCTGAATATGAGAGGGGATGTGAGAGGGGTGAGAAGGCTTAAGAAATGGCCTCAGAAATGGCCTCCCCTAATTATGAGGGTAATGGGTCTTTTTATAGAATAAGAACTCCTCATTTATTACATATTTGCCCCTTCCTTTATCACATAATTACATTTAAGTCCCCCGAGTATTTATACGAGGTCTAAATATGAGGCCCTAAATATGGTATAAACAACTAGCATATTGTTAATGCACAAAACCGGAAGGTCTGGGAACAACGTAAATTTTACCGTAAATCATGCAAACGCCCAAGAACACAAAGATGTATCGTGGTTCACCCCAATGTTTGGGCTACATCCACACTGATGTTGATTGTATTTCTCTATAATTGTATGTATGGATTACAAGCTCAAGGGGAGTCCCCCTGAGGAAGAGAGTGTTGTCTCTGAGTTGTTTGAGACTTGTATGTTTTGGGAGTATCCCAGAGTCTGATTTGTGAGGGGGGATCAGTCCCCTTTTATAGAATAAGGGGCTCCTCCTTTTACATAATTATGGGTTGGGTAATGAGGCCCAAATGTTGAAGCCCAATGTGTCAAAGTCTGAGGCCCAATATGTGTGGTACCAATAGTAGTCCCCCAAGTCTTCAGTCAAGAGAGTCTTTTAGCTGGAGACTTCAAATCCAATCCATGTACGGGCAGAAGTGGCTAGATGTCTTGAACCAGTACTCAACATAAGACAATGCTCAACATAAAGCAATACTCGGCTAGAGGTATCACACATTACGAGACTGCTCGGCTGGAGGTGATGCTCGTTGCGAGGCTGCTCGGCTAGAGGCTATGCTCGCGACGAGATGGTTGCTCGACTGGAGGCGATGCTCGTTACGAGGCTACTCGGCTAGAGGCTTTGCTCGCTAAGAGGCGGCTCGGCTCGTGGTATTCCTCATTGCAAGTATCTACTTTATGTCAACATGCACTCATTATGAGTTGATTCTCGACATGATTCGGGTCTGCTTGTCGGGTTCACATATTGGGTTCTTTTAATCAGCAATAATGTTGATCAGTGGATCTAGTTGCTCAATAATTCCTGACAATAAATGACAGTATAAGTATGACCGTATAATGAATAAATTAAATTGACAAAGTTTGTCAAGGCAAAAAATTGTACTATGTGCCTTCTATAAATAAGTAATTTATTCAGTCGTGTGGTAAATCACATGTTGTATAAGTGACATAGTTTAAAGGCAATCATATGTCATTAGGTAATGAATAAATATTGCACATGTATTTGGGTTAAATATGTGTCACTATGTGCTGAATAATATATATATATATATATATATATATATATATATATATATATATATATATATATTTTTCTTCATGGGGCTGTTGTGTGATAGTGGGTTGTTTGTCCCTTCATGATGAAGGTTTCATCATAACGTTTAAATAATAAAGGTTACTTTCATCATAACATAAATCAATAACATATTAAATAAATGATGAAAACATAATGATGTCTGCTAAAAAGGAAAAGTAAAGTGTTTTATTTCTTTTGGTAGAGAAGAGAGAGAGATGCAGAGCCTAAACAATGAGGAGCTGCTACTCCATTCGTCAATCATCACTCCACTAAAGTGTGTATATATATATATAACTTTATGTGATGTGCTTTGTAATGTTTTTGACAGTGAGCATATGACTAATAATAATAATGTCAGATTAGGTAAACAAGTTATTCTGTATAGTGCGTATATCATGATCAAGAATGATTACAGATAAACAATAAATTACCACAAAATGCTTGTGATGGCCAAAAATGATTAAAGGTAAATAATAAACTATTAAATAATACTGTGGTCTCCTCGAGCTGCTGCTATTGCACAAGCAGTGGAGCGTGATGACAACCATGAAAGAAATGATGTGGTCTCTAACATGCATATTGTAAAGCATCTACCAACACAAAACAATAATAAACTATTAAATAATAATAAGATAATTGTAAGGAAGCTTATCTCTTTCGTGTGTCTTCCCGTGGCTTTTTCAGAAAATGGGCATGGTGGGAAACTTCATGATGAAAGTTTCACCATTTTTCAAAAGTTGGTTGGCATCTGGTACACTTTGATGCTTTTCATTATATATATATATATGCCATCATGTTAATAAATAATAATAAAGTAATAAAATAACAAAAGAAAAGATCTTATCTCCTTCTTTCTCATGCTTCTCTGTATATTACGCATGGCCAGAGATATGTTGACGCTGCCAACGGCCTCCAAAATAGCAAAGTACTTAACTAGGTCATCGACAACGTACCGGAAAGGCCATTGATTCAGTACATGAGAGATTTCAGACCTGAAACCATCTATTATTATCGGGGCTCTGATACGCGGCAATGACCTGAACAAAGCCCTCATTCCCAAGACCAACTCCAAAGTAAGCTAGCTGAATCAATGAGCCTGTAATTTGCTGCAATAGGTATCGCCCCTTCTGATCTTCTCTTTTTCAGTGGGTAAAGTTGTGACTCGTGCCCATCCCCGAACACAACAGCTGCCACACTCTGATTGGCCGGAGGAAACAACAAAGTTGGAGTCTCAGAATGGTGTGACTTGGATACCAAGAAGCTTGGAGGAAGAGTGTTAGAATGAAGCTTAAGGGAACGGTTTTCGTGAATACTACCATCTGATGCAGTAACGGAGCACTTTGCTCGGATGCTAACAAGGGAGGGAAAACAACGCTTGCTTGCATGGCTAGATCAGGGTTGAAGGCAAGGATTTGGTTTTCGAGCAGCATTGCGTAAATGTGATGAGAGACCTAAATAGAATCAACATTTTTAATAACTTTGATTATGAGCTTCTTCTTTTTCTCTTTGTTCTTTTCAGTTGTTTGTTTCCTGTCATGTTTCCAACGCTGTTGCCGTGATCGGAGCTGGAGCAGAAGACATGGGTTTTGTAGATTCACGGTGGACATTGTGATGAGGTTTTACGGTGGTGTGATGAAAAAGTGAAAGAGAACCGACATAGCTTTTCATGATGTTTTCCACAGACAACGCCAAATGTTGATGCACAAAACTGGAAGGTCTTGGAACAACGTAAATCCTATCGTGAATCATGCAAACGCCCAAGAACACAAAGATGTATCATGGTTCACCCCAATGTTTGGGCTACGTCCACACTGATGTTGATTGTATTTCTCTGTAACTGTATGTATAGAATACAAGCTCAAGGGGAGTCCCCCTGAGGAAGAGACTGTTGTCTCTGAGTTGTTTGAGACTTGTAGGTTTTGGGAGTATCCCAGAGTCTGATTTGTGAAGGGGAAGGAGTCCCCTTTTATAGAATAAGGGGCTCTTCCTTTTACATAATTATGGGCTGGGTAATAAGGCCCAAATGTTGAGGCCCAATGTGTCGAAGTCTGAGGCCCAATATGTGTGGTACCAACACATATAATAGTCAGAGTCACCACTAGTGACCTATACGACATATTGATATCTCATCACATATCTCATTAGTTACGGCTAGCATATAATAGTCGGAGTCACCTCTAGTGACGTATACGACATATTGATATCTCATCACATATCTCATCAATCATGGCTAACACCGTATACTTACTTGAATTTACGTAAACTTACCTGAACTTACCTGAATGTCCTACGTTCACCTTTGCACTTCAGAGCGCTCACAGTAACACAATTATATATATATAATGCATCATATACCAATTCATATACGAATTATAAACTTATATGCGTGGCATTCAAGGCATAATCTCGTTTAAACATATTTCTGGAAAAATATCAAGTATATAAATATATACTGAAAACCAAAAGCTCACACACATTGCCCAATTCCTTAAACAAGGCTATAGTCTCGATTGTTTAATCTCATTTCTTATATGGCTGCATCTAACGTCTCGTTAGACTGCCTACATACCCTAAACAGGAATCAAGCCATTCGTAGTTCACATTAATCATTTATAGTAATACGCATATGGATATATATATATATATATATATATATATATATGTCATGGCATAAGTTTCTCAGTTTTATTTAAAAGCATTTATAGAATTATCAATCATGAAACATAAGATGAGCAAGGAAAGATCCACTCACTTGGAGTCCGCGCTACAACTTCCTAGCACGAAAATCGAGGCGTCATAAATGATCGGCACCTGTGAACAAAATTGATATTGTGAACAAAATTGATGATGAGCATAGATTCTCTTGGCTATGTGATTGGTAAGGATTAATTCCGTTGACCGTTAGGGTTGTAAAATGTGAATTTCTCTTCCTTGGTTGGCGAAGTGTCAATAATACTCTGGAAGCGCAGCTCACTGAATTATTCGAGCCGGGATGTGATTTTATACCACTACATTATCGAGGAAGGACGATAGTATGAGCTTCGAGGCATGGAAGGGAGGATAATTACGTTCTGACCATGTTGGGATGTCATTTTCTCTTTTGCACAAATGTTCTAACTTGATTTCTGCTTTACGTATATGTCTTATACTCCTATCTTCGAGTGTGGAATAACAATGATTTTAAATTTCGGGGATGAAATTCTTTAAGGTGGGTAGATTGTGACAACCCGTCCCAAATTTTATTATTTTATAAATTATAGAAGCGTGAATTTACGAAAATGCTCTTTGAGGCACGTGCTTTGTTTGAGGTTAATTGCTATGTCGTGCCACCTAAGATTTGTTTTCTTGGTATATCCTCATAGTACTCGTCGCTTCGGACACATGGGAGCAGACGGTTTGTGATTTGGAGCTATATCGAAGAAGTTATTAACGTTTGAAGTTTGGGCATTTTAGGAATTATTGTTTTAGTAAAATTTGGAATTTCTTTTATGAAAGTGGATGGCCCAGATTTAATGAAGAAATAAATGGATGGCTGGGATAAGAAGAAAGGAGGTTACGTGTGTGTGTGTGCATGGCTGGTGGAAGAAAGAAAGGAAGAAGAAAAGATTGGGCATAACTGCCCAACCAGAGAAGAGGAAGAGCTCCGGGAGAGAAGGGCCGAATTGGGAGAAGAGAGAGAGTGAGACTAACCAATCGGAACAGGGAAAGGAGGAAAGGAGAGAGGGTGAGAAGTGGAGGAAAAGACGAGAAACAGGTTGGGAGAACCCGTGACCCGTTTCGACCCGGCGGTGCCCACACCCAATTTCGACGGATTTCCGTCCAATTTTTTGGCATTTTACAACCTTCCACCTCTACCAATCAACTCCTTAGCCTTTCCTCTACCTATTACATCCCAAAATTTGGGAAGTTTGGAGTTAGAAACTGAGAAAAACGCACCGATGGGTGTTCAAAATTCTTCCATTTTTGAAGCAATTTCTTTCAATTGCCACCACCTATAGCTTCCTCTTGAGGCCTAGAACAAAGCCCAAGCAATGGTTGGGACGGCAGAGTTGTTTTGGAGGCAGATTGAAAACACCCAAAATCAAGGGTTTCGTACAGTTTTGGTGAAATTGGAGCCCTTCTAGGCCAAATTGGCCTTGGCCAAAGGTATGAAAGTTGTTCCTCTCTTTGAGATCTTCAATTCTGCAATTTTTGAGAATTTTTAAAAATAGTTGAATTTTCCGGCAAGTCGGGGCAGTCGACCGCCACCCGCGGCGGTGCGTGGCCTGAGGGCCGCCAATGCTATTTTTAGACTATATGTGATGTCTTGAATTCAATTTTGAGAAGTGAATGACGTAGATTGATCGTTAGAGCCAAAATTCTCTAAGATATGTTAATAGGCAATTATATGAATCGACGATCCGACTGTTGGATCATCATCAAACTTTGATAGATTATTATTCATAATATTTGAAGAATATAGGAACTTATGGATTGGGAATCTGACGTATGGATCTCTTAGAATTGGATTTGTAAGTTCGTAAAATAAAATGCTAACCGCCACTTGGTTTTGGCAATTGGTAGAGATTCGACCGTTGGATCATTCTGAAACTTTAGTATGTTGTTCTAGAAGCATAATGTGGATCCTTGGAAGTTATGGATCATTGATCTGGTTTGTGGAACTTCTGGACTAAATTACATATACTTATATGCGATGTAAGTCATGTATTATATCAACGAGAATTCTGAGATATGATTTGATAATTGGTCACAGGCGCCGATCGTTTATGACGCCTCGATGTTCGTGCTAGGAAGTTGTAGCGTGGATTCCAGGTGAGTGGATCTTTCCTTGCTCATCTTATGTTTCATGATTGATAATTCTATAAATGCTTTTAAATAAAACTGAGAAACTTATGCCATGACACACACACACACACACACACACATATATATATATAAGTTATAAAATATGAGATGGTTGAGTAAGATTTCATCGTGATCTATCCATATGCGTATTACTATAAATGATTAATGTGAACTACGAATGGCTTGATCCTTGTTTAGGGTACGTAGGCAATCTAACGAGATGTTAGATGCAGCCATATAAGAAATGAAATTAAATAATCGAGACCATAGCCTTGTTTAAGGAATTGAGCAATGTGTGTGAGCTTTTGGTTTTCAGTATACATTTATATACTTGATATTTTTCCAGAAATTTGTTTAAACGAGATTATGCCTTGAATGCCATGCATATAAGTTTATAATTCGTATATGAATTGGTATATGATGCATTATATATATATATATATATATATATAATTCTGTTACTGTGAGTGCTCTGAAGTGCAAAGGTGAACGTAGGACATTCACGTAAGTTCAAGTAAGTTCAAGTAAGTTTACGTAAATTCAAGTAAGTATACGGTGTTAGCCATGATTGATGAGATATGTTATGAGATATCAATATGTTGTATAGGTCACTAGAGGTGACTCCGACTATTATATGCTAGCTATAACTGATGAGATATCAATATGTCGTATAGGTCACTAGAGGTGACGTCGATTATTATATGCTAGCCATAACCGATGAGATATGTGATGAGATATCAATATGTCGTATAGGTCACTAGAAGAAACTCTGACATATATGCTAGCCATGATTGATGAGATATGTGATGAGATATGAATATGTCGTATAAGTCACTAGAGGTGACTCCGACTTATATGCTAACCATGATTGATGAGATATGTGATGGGATATGAATATGTCATATAGGTCACTAGAGGTGACTCCGACTTGCTTACTATTATGAGATATTAATCGCATGATTATTTGATATTATTGTTGAGATGCTGTGTTGTGGTACATTATGATTTCCTTGGAAATTATACAAGTGTTGTAACGAGGGATTACATGTGTTATATGTTTTCTATTAGTAATTTACTTACATGGTCACTCACCCTTGTCTTGTCTTCACCCTCCAGGTATTATTATCTGAGTTTTATTATCACTAAAGACTCGCGGCGATTCTTAGTATCAGAATCTATTTCGAGGGTACGATTCTTATATCATTTTTCTGTACTTGCTTATGCTCTAACAAAACGTGTGAAGTGGGCTCATTCCTGCTCCCCAGTGCACTCTGGTATTTAGGCACTCTTAGGTTTAAATTTATTCACAATTTTCCACACCATCACACTTTTTGGCTTCGTCACCTTCTAGGTGTCGGCCAGCACAACTTGATTCGAGGTCCTAGTGGACACTCCGGGTCGGGGTGTGTCAGTTTGGTATCAAAGCCTAACCTTGGCTGTGGTGTGCCGACGAGGTCGTCGGGCCCCTAAAGGGGGTGGATTGTAACATCCCACATCGCCCAGGGGAGTGATCCTTAAATGTATATTCTCATCCCTTCATAGCACGAGGCCTTTTGGGAGCTCACTGGCTTCGGGTTCCATCGGAACTCCGAAGTTAAGTGAGTAGCGCGCGAGAGCAATCCCATGATGGGTGACCCACTGGGAAGTTCTCGTGAGTCCCCAAAAACAAAACCGTGAGGGAATGGTAAGCCCAAAGTGGACAATATCGTGCTACGGTCGTAGAGTGGGCCGGGAAGTGGTGGACTCGGGCCGGGATGTGACAGATTCAGTCCGTAAAAATTAAAAATGAGTGTTATAAGATTTAAGAAATGTGGGGTGTATAGAAAATTTGGGGTGTATGTACAAAATATAAGGTGTATATTGAGAATATGGGGTGTAGGGGGTATTATGGAAAAGTATGTAGGGTGTATTAAGATAATTTTAATGTGAAAAAGCAAATGTGGGGTGTATTAAGTATGTGGGGTGATAGGAGCATATTTATGCGACTTAGTTAGCTTGTTCTTGTGCATTTGTGTTGTTATTTCTTAGTTAATTATGTATTTTAAGCTATTTTCGTGTGTTTCTAGGTCATAATAACAAAGTTGGCAAGAAAGTGCATTTTGGAGCATTTTAGAGCATTTTTGAGCCAAGATTGGATGGTGCAAGCATGGAGACATGAGGATGGACATTTTTGAAGATTTGAAGGCTAGAAATCAGCATGTGTGTGTGCAAGTGTGTTGACCTACAACTCCAAACATCCATCCACTACACCCATTACATCCACTCATTACCAAACACTCATCCACTACACCTATTACATCCACTCATTACCAAACATCCACCCACTACACCCATTAAATCCACTCATTACCAAACACTCATCCACTACATGTTGGAAATGTGCCCTAAAACCAATCATATGATGACACTTTACGGACATTTCAAATGTTAAACTAATCTAGTTTAATATATAAAGGGCAAAGATTATTGTTTGAGCCGTCTCATATAAATGTTATATGCTTAAACGATAAAGTCCAAGGAATATGTGATTGGGAGAATGCAATCTAATGAAGTTAGATTAATGAGACCATTCTTTCGTAGACACATCCTAAATGTTCCTGATCATAGGATTACCAATTGGGCATTGACAGTCCGTTAAGATCAGTACGTACTGTGTCTTCTCTCAGGGAGAGTGACTAGTCTCGAGTCATTGGTGTGTGTGACATCAAGACAAGTACGTAGGTGCTCAATAAGAGAATGAGTTCACTGAACGTGATCAACGAAGAGTTCTTATATTCCATGTCACATGAGAACTCATGGTTGGGATAATGCAAAGTAGTCATTTGACCTGAGGCATCACAGTTGTCTTGTGGTTAAGTCCTTAATCTTTGATTATGTCTAATTCACCCCCTCGGGGTGTCACGGCATCGTTGGGGTTAAGCCACTTAGCTATGGAGACAAGTGAATGCGCAACAAGGGATCTCTAACCTTCAAACAGTTGAGGGAGAATACTCTATGATATGATTTGGAATCTCTGGCCAGAGTATGAATGAGATTGGGGAATGCGTTCCAAATCACATTCAAGGAAATCATATAAGCAAACGATTCACATTGGATAGTAGACATGAGTAAATAAACTATCATGCCAAACAATGTGGTCAAGAGTATTAGATTAGAGAAGGACCGTATTGCATTTGTAATCCCGAACTGAATAGGTTCTCCACCTCTTCTGATTAGCTTGGGTAACCATGATATGCTGCTAGGTGTCACTCATGGTTTGTGGAAGCCCTAAACGTGTGTAATCACTAAAGGGAGAATTGAAAATAGTTTCAATTCACAATCGATGTAAAATGGTTTTAATCGCCCACTACCTCGCTAAAAGGAACCTAATGGATCGCACACCGTAAAAGGTAGAGATTGGAGATTAAACGGAAATGAGTAAGAATGATTAAATGGTTTAATCATTTAATTATGGCAAGGATTAATTAATATGTTAATTAATCAAACGAATAAGTTCGTTAAAGACTTCGGGATAGTTTTGGACCTTAAGGCCCAATGGGCTTCGAACGTCAAGCCCATTAACTTAAATTGTATGACAATTTAATGAATAAAGATTCATTAAAGCCCAAAAGCCCAAACATCCCTAAATGGCCGGCCATATTAGATGAATTAGGGTTTTGGTTGTTTAGGTTACTTAAAGAAGTGACTATATAAATGACTTTATAGCCAAAATTCATTGAGGAAAAATTAAGGGTTTATTTTGGGGGAAAATTGGTGAGAATTGTCTCTCCATTTTCTCTCTAAAGAGGCCAACACCTTGGAGGGTACATCTAGCAATCCTACTACTCCAAGGTCACTCATTTCTTCTACAATCAAACCTTGGTGAAGAGACTTAGAGGTTCCCTATTTTGGGAACTTGGAGAAACCTATTTTTCCATCCAAATCCATGGATCTAAGAAGCAAGGAATGAAGGCCCTATCTCTTTGGGTGATTAGCCTTTGCTTATGCAAAGAGGAATCTACAAAGGTAATAATTTCAACTCACTTTGTTTTGAGTTGATAATTGGTTCATCAATCTACTAGGCTTTGAATTTCATGGTAATGTTTTGTTTTTGAGTGCATGCAAGCATGATTCCGCCTTTAATTGTTAATTGCATGCTATATGATGTTGCTCAAATGAACATGTTTTTCAAAATAAATCCTTCAAGTGGTATCAGAGCCTAGGTCTAGTAGTTGGTGAATCCTTTTGGGTTTTGTAGTTCATAAGTTTATGATTTAAAAGTTGTAATTGTTACAAGCTTTATTCTTGCTTCTTTGAATGTAAATTTTGTTTGAAAATTTGTCATCTCAAATGTTGTAGATGTAGTTCATATGAGGATGAATATTGGAGCTAAAATTTGGTGCCATGATTTTGGGAATTTTCGGCCAAATCCAAAGGGTGATTTTTTGGGTTCATGTTTGTCTTGTTAAAATGGTTTTAAGGTGACTTTTGGAACCCCTAAGTACCCTAGGATGTTAGCCTCATTTTGAATGATGAAAATTTGAGTTTTTTGGCTTGAAAACATTCATGGAGCTCTTATGGGTTTTCATGGATGTTCTTCATATGTTCTTGATGTTCTTGCCAAGAACACAAAGGTTTGTGTTTTGATTCAAAGTTTTGATTTATTTCATAAAGTTTATGATATATGTTTTTCAAATGATTTATCATGTATTTAAAGTGTTAAATATTTGTATAAATGATGATGGAAACATCAATCATCAAAACATATATTATTTTTATGAAAGTATTTAAAGTGTTAAATATTTGTATAAATGATGAAAGAAATATCAATCATCAAAACATATATTATTTTTATGAAAGGTGAAAGCACTACTTGATTGTTTTTGACAAAACTAATAAATCAAAACACCCACCACTCCTTTTTATCCCTAAAAACCGGCCACCCTAATAAAATAGGGTATTTTTGGGGCTTTTATGCAATTACATAAAGTTTTGATACTTTTGTGTATTTGTACTTTGACCCGAAAGTTTACGTTTTGACGTTAAGGCCTAAAAACGCTAAAGGACAAATTGTTTTGCTCCTTTAATGAAGTTTTGAATTTATTTAAATTTTGGGTTCTAGTTGTATTTACATGAAGTAGTGACTTTTGTGTTTTTACAAAGTGACCCCAAAAGTTTATGTTTTCGCAATATGGCCCAAAAAGTTGTGGTTATTGCATGATGGCCCAAATAGGATGAGAACAAAATTGTTTTGTCTCTTTAAATGAGAATTGGATTTTCATTTTGTTTAGCTCCACTTAAATCAATTTTATGGATACAAAAACCAAATGAAAATGTTGCATTCAATTAATTAGTTAAAGCGTTAATTAATTAAAGGATGATTATGAACCTAAGCCTAATATAATTGAGCTATGTGAAAGGCGTTTCAAATTTGTTTGAACCATGGGAATGTGTAGATTAGATTTTGGTTGTAATTTGATTTGATCAAATGTTATAAAAGGGCATAAGTCCTTCTTTACTTTAAGGTAATTTGTTTTATGCAAATATTGTAATGAGCATAAGCTCATCCTTTACTTTGAAGTATTTCTTTCTTGCTTTATATGATATGCATGAAAATGAAGTAATTGGGTCCAACGCCCCTAAGACAACACGCCTTAATGTGATTAAACGCGTAACTAAAATCAATCTCCATCCCTAGACCGAGATTCAACACAAGGCTCGTGTTGAATCTAAACAAAGGTTCATAGTCATCCTAAGGCCCTAAGGCAACTATATAGTCCATCAAATGAATGCAAACCTAATGTTAGTAGTAACATATACTCTTGCTTTAAAAACCGTTTTAAAAGTATAGTGGGAGTATTATGTACAACTAAAACAATCATATGGACCAATAGTTGTAATAGGACCAAAATTGTTTTAATAGAGATTAAAATGTATATTGAAATGTGATGAGACCTAAAAACCCTCAACCAAACCAATATTAAGTTGATAAGCGAGAGATGTTTAGAATATCTCTTCGTGGCCTTCCACCGTGGTGGGATCCAATCGTTTATGACTTGTACACCGGCTTCACCCTATCATGGGGGAGTACAAAGTGCATGCTTATACTCAGGAGGAATCCATATACATATGATGAGGTGAGTGTAGGCAACGAGGATAGCTATATATCGTATCATCGTGAGGCTATTCTTGAACCCCTTCACGCACTAAGCATGGTGGGAAGAACTTAACTAAGTGCAATGGAACCAATATCATATCATTGTGAGGTTACATTCTCTAGAGGCCAAATAAGATGGGTACTTGCATTAGTTGCAAATGAGTAAGCGTACTCTCTCATTATTATTGTTGCTAGCCATATATCGTATCATCGTGAGGTGGGCTTGATAATAGTGAGCCTCCCATAACCTACTAAGAGTTTCATCCAAAACTCTCGAATTCCAATGAGGGATATGGAATTTGCCAAAAATAGTGGGTGATGCTATTTGATTTAAAGACCCGAATCAAATGGCTTAAAATCAATCAATTTATATACGTTATGTATTTGTTTACCAATATATTTGCAAACGCTATCCAACACTTGACAAATAAAAGCCGAACGTTTAGTTTACGGACTTGGTACTACAAAACCATAGATTGTCTTTAATGGCTTGTAAATGTACCTAAGTAGTCTCATCCTCACAATCTTCCTATTGATAATGTATCATTAGAAGAATATGTTAGAAAAGGTCTATCATAGAGAGGACAACACTTTTAATGTCATAATTCTTCAATTACAAATTGTTGTATGAAGAAATAGGAGTTGCTTTGAACAACCCTTAGTCAATGCAAACACTTAGTGCTTGTTTCTTTGTTAAATGAACAAAGAACTTGAGAAGAAAGCACAAAGGCATGGACACTTAATGTGCCATGATTCTTCACTTGCAAATTGTTGTATGAAGAAATGAGAGTTGCCTTGTACAACTCTTGAAAGTTTGTAATTATGTTTAGAACATAATGGTTGGTTGACAAAAATAGTCCATTAACATGGACTTATGATGATTTTGAATCATTGAGTGTTGAAGTGTTAAACCACTTAACGAGACGGAAACTAGGCAAGGACTTCACCTTTGTTTCCCCTATCCTAATGGTTCACTAAGTTTATGGTAAACTATGTAGTGAACAATAACCACATACTCTCCAAATTGTTTGATGTGTATAACACAATTGAAAAAGGTTTCAAGAGAGATAGTGGGAGTTTAGGGACCATGACTAATGTAGTCAAAGGTGAAACTCAAATAAAGAAGATAAATAACTCCAAGGGAACAAACTTTCTTTATGAAAAGATGGACATTGGAAGGGGTATTTGCAAGAAATGTCTTGCAAGTGTCAAGAACACACCTTTCGAAGGTGTTGTAAAATGTTCTTGAAAAGTTCAAAACAGTTGGTTCTTCTACTTGAATGTATGATTCCGTATTAGTAACTATATTTTACAAATGGTTGTAAAAGTGTGACTAATAAGAAGTAGAAGATATATGAGAGAAGAAAAGGTGCTTCACATACGGAACGTGAATAAGATATAGATCTCTGCGAAAGCAGATAGTACTTACTTCCTCATATGAACTACCAAAGAAATTGGATTATAGTAATCTAATTGATTGTCTCTATAGTAGAGATGATATGGTAGTGTTAACTGTTTAGAATATAATGATGCTTAAAACCCAAAAGGTTGCAAGGTAGTGACTAATCCCAGCTAAATTGTGATACCTCTAAAACATAAGTTACGAGTTGGTGAAACAAGGATGCTTTGGATCGTTAGATCCGGATCCAATACCTTCTTGTTAAAATTGTATAGAGGCGAAATGTTCGAATCTTTATTCTTTTTGAAAGAAGAAAGAATCACAAAGTTGTTGAGGTTAATTCACTTAGATGTTAGTGGCACTTGTCCACAACATAATACTACTCATGTTATATGACATTCACCGAAGATCACTCTCGGTTGGACTATAGTTTATTTTGAATAAACACAAGTCCGAATACTTTGCAAAAGGTTTCAAAGAATTCAAGTAATGTTAGTTGATGAGTAAGACGTCTAAAGTATTTACCTCCTTAGATTTGATCCAAGGAAAAGTAACACTTTAGATGAGTTTCCTTGAAAGATATCAAGGAAAGGAGCATCATGAGATAATGAATTTCTCCATTAGGAGAAAAACGAACTCGAATAAGATTTAGTTCGTTAGATGTTATCTATTACCCATATATAGGATATATACTTCTAAAACAATATGATTGTCAATTAGAAGATCTTCCAAAATTTTCATAACTCCATAAGATGTAGTTGGAAAGAAAGACAAATCTTAAGCATGTTAAGATTTGAGGTTGTGTGCTAATAAGCAATATTTGTTTGATAACAATCTTGTGGGATATCCTTAAATTAACTTTTGGATATCGCTTCTATAATCCAACTAACAAATGTTGTTTTGTTGGGAAGTTCATTGTAATCCTACAATGTGATTTGCCTAAGAGCAAATGAACGAGAGATAGAACTCAAAGAATGGGTTCTTTGAGAGACAAGGAAGTAATCAACAAATATAACAACCTAGTTCCTATACCTCAAGCTCCAAGGTAGTCAATAAGGATTTATAAACCGTCTCAGTTGAATGGTTTTGAACTTTATGACTATGTCATAGAGTTGCACCTCTTAATTCGAAAGAAGTAAGAATGAAAATCCTTATACACTGAGTGCATATACAATATATACTCAAGGAAATGGTAAAGTACCATTTGACTCGAAATAATGAAACCTTCATAGCTAATTGGTAGCTTAAGGTGACTACAATCAAAGAAAATGGTTGACTTTGAAGAAACCATCTTTGAGATAGTCTTAGTTTCAATTAATTCGAAGATTGCTAGCTACAACTAAATGGTGATTCAATGTTTGGACATTATTAAGATAGTCTTGATAATATATGTCTAAAACTATGAATCACAAGACATGTAAGTTGTAGAGATCCATCCATCATGGATCTTAGCAAGCTAGTGGGAGCTATTTGCATCTTATGAGAAAAAGATCAAATCGTTTGATTGCTTATAAAGATGTAAATGAATCTTTTGTTTACTAGGTTTACAAAAGATTAGTGGGAGTTAATCATGTTCCTAAAATTTAAAATATATATGATATATTAATTTTGGAAATGAAATGAATTCTTCTTCGTTAAAGTTATGACTTTAAGCATTCTATAAAAAGATAGAATGTATATGGGAGATATAGTCTATATACATGGGAATGAAATCTATATTGATAGATTTTAGGATATAATTGGATTGTATCAATCCCTAATAATAGACAAGAGATGCTGGGAAGTTTCTCATATGATGATAAACTTCAATCAAATGGACAATTCTAGTAAGACTAAGAAGTTGTTGACTCCCAAAGAAATAATGCGTAAATAGAATCCTTTATGCGTAAGCAGAAAGGTGATTTATGTATTTCATATTGTATGAAAAACATTGATATGAGTTGTACCTAGAACGGTACAAGACGTTATCAATACAAGCCCAGGATCAGAACCATGGCAACTGTCAAGTGAGTCCTTAAGTATTTAAGAAATACTAAAGGATAAATTCCTCAAAGATCGAGGAAGAATTAGAGTAACGTAATGGAAGCGTAAATGTATTAGATTATGAATCTAATCCATCATTGGATGTTTCTTCATTACGAATGAAGAAATAAACAGATATCTCTTTATTATGACTAAAGAGATATTTGGATGGAAACATTAAAGTAATGACTTTAGTGTGTTCCATTATGAATGCAAGATATATTGCCATATAGAAGTTTACAACAATGTTGTTTGGATGGGAAAGTTCATTTATGAACTCTCTATACGGTTCCAACCAGAAAGTGTATGACACTAATGGTGAAGGGATTATTTTGAAAAACATGTTCATTTGAATAACATCTATAGCATGCAATTAACAAATTAAAGGCGGAATCATGCTTGTATGCATTCAAAAACAAAACATTACCCATGAAATTCAAAGCCTAGTAGATTGGTGAACCAATAATCAACTCAAAACAAAGTGAGTTGAAATTAATACCTTTGTAGATTCCTCTTTGCATAAGCAAAGACTAATCACCCAAAGAGATAGGGCCTTCATTCCTTGCTTCTTAGATCCATGGATTTGGATGGAAGAATAGGTTCTCCAAGTTCCCAAAATTGAGAACCTCTAAGTCTCTTCACCAAGGTTTGATTGTAGAAGAAATGAGTGACCTTGGAGTAGTAGGATTGCTAGATGTACCCTCCAAGGTGTTGGCCTCTTTAGAGAGAAAATGGAGAGACAATTCTCACCCATTTTCACCCAAAATAAACCCTTAATCACATTAATGAATATTTGGCTATAAAGTTCTTTATATAGTCACTTCTTTAAGTGACCTAAACAACCAAAACCCTAATTCATCACCATATGGCCGGCCACCTAAGGAATTTTGGGCTTTTGGGCTTTAATGAATCTTTATTCATTAAATTGTCATACAACTTAAGTTAATGGGCTTGACGTTCGAAGCCCATTGGGCCTTAAGGTCCAAAACTATCCCGAGGTCTTTAACGAACTTATTCGTTTGATTAATTAACATATTAATTAATCCTTGCCATAAATAAATGATTAAACCATTTAATCATTCTTACTCATTTCCGTTTAATCTTCAATCTCCACCTTTTATGGTGTGCGATCCATTAGGTTCCTTTTAGCGAGGCAGTGGGCGATTAAAACAATTTTACATCGATTGTGAATTGAAACAATTTTCAATTCTCCCTTTAGTGGTTATACACGTATAGGGCTTCCACAAACCATGGTTGACGCCTAGCAGCATGTCATGGTTACCCAAGCTAATCAGAAGAGGTTAGAGAACCTATTCAGTTCGGGATTACAAATGCAATACGGTCCTTCTCTAATCTAATACTCTTGACCACATTGTTTGGTATGATAGTTTATTTACTCATGTCTACTATCCAATGTGAATCGTTTGCTTATATGATTTCCTTGAATGTGATTTGGAACGCATTCCCCAATCTCATTCATACTCTGGCCAGAGATTCCAAATCATATCATAGAGTATTCTCCCTCAACTGTTTGAAGGTTAGAGATCCCTTGTTGCGCATTTACTTGTCTCCATAGCTAAGTGGCTTAACCCCAACGATGCCGTGACACCCCTAGGGGGTGAATTAGACATAATCAAAGATTAAGGACTTAACCACAAGACAACTGTGATGCCTCAGGTCAAAGGACTACTTTGCATTATCCCAACCATGAGTTCTCATGTGACATGGAATATAAGAACTCTTCGTTGATCACGTTCAGTGAACTCATTCTCTTATTGAGCACCTACGTACTTGTCTTGATGTCACACACACCAATGACTCGAGACTAGTCACTCTCCCTGAGAGAAGACACAGTACGTACTGATCTTAACGGACTGTCAATGCCCAATTGGTAATCCTATGATCAGGAACATTTAGGATGTGTCTACGAAAGAATGGTCTCATTAATCTAACTTCATTAGATTGCATTCTCCCAATCACATATTCCTTGGACTTTATCGTTTAAGCATATAACATTTATATGAGACGGCTCAAACAATAATCTTTGCCCTTTATATGTTAAACTAGATTAGTTTAACATTTGAAATGTCCGTAAAGTATCATCATATGATTGGTTTTAGGGCACATTTCCAACAAATGGGGCGATAGCTCAAGCCTGGGAATCAAGGTCTCATCAAGATCCGAACTCAAATGAGAGACTGAACCACATGATTGAGAATCATGTATAATGGTGACGTCGTTATTCTCAAGGTTGCTTCTATGGATAACACATATAGATATCCATTGTCTAGGCCTACTTTTCAGCCATTTATGAAATGACTACAGAAGAGGTATCATCACTGATGACCAATGCTGATTGGCTCTAGTGCAAGTGGGAGATTGTTGGAAATGTGCCCTAAAACCAATCATATGATGATACTTTACGGACATTTCAAATGTTAAACTAATCTAGTTTAATATATAAAGGGCAAAGATTATTGTTTGAGCCGTCTCATATAAATGTTATATGCTTAAACGATAAAGTCCAAGGAATATGTGATTGGGAGAATGCAATCTAATGAAGTTAGATTAATGAGACCATTCTTTCGTAGACACATCCTAAATGTTCCTGATCATAGGATTACCAATTGGGCATTGACAGTCCGTTAAGATCAGTACGTACTGTGTTTTCTCTCAGGGAGTGTGACTAGTCTCGAGTCATTGGTGTGTGTGACATCAAGACAAGTACGTAGGTGCTCAATAAGAGAATGAGTTCACTGAACGTGATCAACGAAGAGTTCTTATATTCCATGTCACATGAGAACTCATGGTTGGGATAATGCAAAGTAGTCATTTGACCTGAGGCATCACAGTTGTCTTGTGGTTAAGTCCTTAATCTTTGATTATGTCTAATTCACCCCCTCGGGGTGTCACGGCATCGTTGGGGTTAAGCCACTTAGCTATGGAGACAAGTGAATGCGCAACAAGGGATCTCTAACCTTCAAACAGTTGAGGGAGAATACTCTATGATATGATTTGGAATCTCTGGCCAGAGTATGAATGAGATTGGGGAATGCGTTCCAAATCACATTCAAGGAAATCATATAAGCAAACGATTCACATTGGATAGTAGACATGAGTAAATAAACTATCATGCCAAACAATGTGGTCAAGAGTATTAGATTAGAGAAGGACCGTATTGCATTTGTAATCCCGAACTGAATAGGTTCTCCACCTCTTCTGATTAGCTTGGGTAACCATGATATGCTGCTAGGTGTCACTCATGGTTTGTGGAAGCCCTAAACGTGTGTAATCACTAAAGGGAGAATTGAAAATAGTTTCAATTCACAATCGATGTAAAATGGTTTTAATCGCCCACTACCTCGCTAAAAGGAACCTAATGGATCGCACACCGTAAAAGGTAGAGATTGGAGATTAAACGGAAATGAGTAAGAATGATTAAATGGTTTAATCATTTAATTATGGCAAGGATTAATTAATATGTTAATTAATCAAACGAATAAGTTCGTTAAAGACTTCGGGATAGTTTTGGACCTTAAGGCCCAATGGGCTTCGAACGTCAAGCCCATTAACTTAAATTGTATGACAATTTAATGAATAAAGATTCATTAAAGCCCAAAAGCCCAAACATCCCTAAATGGCCGGCCATATTAGATGAATTAGGGTTTTGGTTGTTTAGGTTACTTAAAGAAGTGACTATATAAATGACTTTATAGCCAAAATTCATTGAGGAAAAATTAAGGGTTTATTTTGGGGGAAAATTGGTGAGAATTGTCTCTCCATTTTCTCTCTAAAGAGGCCAACACCTTGGAGGGTACATCTAGCAATCCTACTACTCCAAGGTCACTCATTTCTTCTACAATCAAACCTTGGTGAAGAGACTTAGAGGTTCCCTATTTTGGGAACTTGGAGAAACCTATTTTTCCATCCAAATCCATGGATCTAAGAAGCAAGGAATGAAGGCCCTATCTCTTTGGGTGATTAGCCTTTGCTTATGCAAAGAGGAATCTACAAAGGTAATAATTTCAACTCACTTTGTTTTGAGTTGATAATTGGTTCATCAATCTACTAGGCTTTGAATTTCATGGTAATGTTTTGTTTTTGAGTGCATGCAAGCATGATTCCGCCTTTAATTGTTAATTGCATGCTATATGATGTTGCTCAAATGAACATGTTTTTTCAAAATAAATCCTTCACTACACCCATTACATCCACTTGGTAACTCGTTACCAAACATTCATCCACTACACCCATTACATCCACTCATTACCACAACACTCACCCACTACACCCATTACATCCACTCATTACAACTCCATACACTCCTCTCGCTAGCCTATAAATACATCCACCTTTCACCATAATTTGGGGGCCATCATCCAAAGACACTACATTTCACATCTCACAACTCCATACACTTACACTTTCATTCCTTGCCATGGCACTCATCCAACCAAAAATCAAACACAATTCCATATATTTTCCTTCCCTTGGCCGAGACATTCACCAATCCTAAATACATTCTTAACCTTTCCATATTTCCATACACATCCTAGACACTTGTGCTGCAACAAGGTGGTGAAAACAAAGGTCCTTGGCGTTTC
This sequence comes from Malus sylvestris, assembly GCF_916048215.2. Taxonomy (NCBI): domain Eukaryota; kingdom Viridiplantae; phylum Streptophyta; class Magnoliopsida; order Rosales; family Rosaceae; genus Malus; species Malus sylvestris. The sequence continues at coordinate 1,375,990 of NC_062264.1, forward strand.
AAGCTTGGAACTTTGGAGTGTTTTAGGTGTACTTCGTTCTTGCTTTCAATGTCTACTTTGTTATTTTCTAATTTTGTTGCAATTATGAGTGGCTAAACCCCTATTTAGTTAGGGGGAAGTTTGAAGCCATGAACATGCTTGAGATATGAATTGATTTCTTCCAATTGTGATTTGATAAGTTGTGATTGCAATTCAATTATCTATTTTATTCATAACTGATTCTTGTATGTTTATTAAGGATGCATACTTAGTTTTCATGCATGAATTAGATGCTAGAATATAAATGAGTTTCACCTAATCGTTACAAGTTTATAATCATGAGTAGTGAAGGTTGTTTATCACAATCGCGTTAATTGAATTCTTGGCAAATGTATCATGCATTCATAGTTATAATTGCCTCGTCAACACTTATGATTTTCATTGAAAGTAATGATCTCTGATTGTATCTCTATTATGCATTCATATAGGGGACTTTTAGAGAATGATTTGGGTTGTTGCATGCATTCATCCAACTCAATGAGTAAAGGAAAATCTGAGGGTTAATTTGTGCATCACGGTTAATCTGGGGTGTTGAGCATCATAGTTTATTGAAAAGCAATTGGAAATCAATTCATGTACAAGTGTGTCATGTGTGAAGAACGGACCTCTAACTAATCCATCCATCATCTCATTTCTTAAATTCGCTTTACAATCTGTCTAATTTTATAAGTTGTTTGTTTGTTTCGAATTCGTCAAAACCAAAATCCCCCTTTTACTTTTTTGTTTCAAAGTGTTAAATTTCTATTTCGTTAGTGTTTTTAAGTGTTTTGATTCAAACCAAAACACTAAATTCATCCAAAGTTGTGTTAGAGTCAAATCTGCCCAATAAGTGTTTTTAGGCAATTTTAAGTGTTTTTAAGTTGTTTTGCATCTTTAGAATCTGTTTTGAGTCCTTTGAGTCTATTCAAACGTTTTTAACTTTGTTTTTATGTTTTTGAGTTAGTTTAGAGGTTTTAGCAAGCCCTCATAATCCCTGGTTTAGAACGATCCCTACTTGCATTTTTACTACAATTTGACAACAAGAGGGTTTAATTTGAGTGCTTAACTTTCATCGCATCATGGGGTTTATTCAACAATTTGTGGGGTGTTAATATAATAAGCCATATTTTATTGAACAAAATATAACAATATTTATGTTAATTATAAATAGATCAATCATGTATTGTAATACTTAAATGCATTTAAGACAAACAAAAAATGCAAAATCTGTCATTACTGCTTATACCCACTTAATGACACCTCATTTCTCATATTTTTTATATTTTGGAATAGGTCAATACGGATTTAAACACTATGTTGCAGTGTCTGTTTATCGATTATGGTTTTATGGGATTCAGACTCTGTGTTGCAGTGTCCGTTTCCTAATTCTGTACTTTTTTTCCTCTCACACACCTCCTAGCTTCACGTGACTCCTGATTTTTGCATTTGAATTCAAGCACTGCAATGCAGTGTTCACTTGCTAGTTCTATTTTTATATTATTTTTACATTTGGATTCAACCACTACAATGTAGTGTCCATTTATTGGTTTTGCACTTTTACATTTTAGTTCAGACACTGTGTTGCATTGTTCGTTTCCTGGTTTTGTTTTTTTCATCACCCACTCACCTCCTACACTTCACACCTCGTACGACCTCTTTTGCATTTAGATTCAAACACTAGGAGAATGATCTATTCATTGTCCAACACTACATGAGTGTGTTTACATGTACAATTGTTTTTCAAGACTGAGGCTAATATTGATTTTGTATAAATCTTTCTTAGCCTTTTGAACATCATGAGTAGATGTAATTGTAGACATCGAAATTTTGGTGAAATAAATGTTCACCAACGCATTAAAGTTTTGACATGCCAAGGCATACGTGGCATGCGCCACGTGTCGCATAAATTGTACACATGGCGTATGACTCAACAAAATCAGATGAGTTATCAAGAAGGACACGTGTCAACACTTGGTGGAAAGGAATTATTTGATTTTAATTTAATTAAATCAAATGTTAATTGATGGAGTCAAATCACGAACGGCCCACAAAAGAGTCCTGGTTTTTTCATCAATTAATCAAGGCCAAATGCATCTGTAGTCAAGGCTTGGAAAGTCTATAAATAGAAGGCTCCAAGACAAAGAAAAGGGTCCAGAAATCATTTCACACCCAGACGCTGAAGCTTTGAAATTTTGAAGCTCTCAAGCACTCAAATCCTCAAACACTCAATAAGACTCAATAAGACTCAGAAAATCCTTCGTGTTCTTCATCAAATCCCGTGAAGAACCACCAAGCACCCCTACACGTGCCGGTTCCTCCATTGCCAAGATCCAAAACCTTGTGGCAATCGTTCATCCAAGATCAAGTCATTGCGATCCTTGAATCAACAACACTACACATCCACACATTTCGGAGATCGAATCAGATGATCAAGTTGTAAAGAGATTGTAACCCTACAAATTCATTAATACAAACAAATTTATTTTGTACACATGTTCTTGTCTCTTCTGTCGCAAGATTTTCATGTTTACAGTATCCAATATTTTCAGTTTCATATGAGTTTTTCGTGCTCCTATTTTGTATAAGCCTCTTAATGTTGGGGTTCAACATGTACTTTGATTTAATGTAGAAGCTTAAGTGTATGTATTCTGATAGGTTTTCAATTCTTTGTTGATAACTCGGGAGGTTTCTCTCCTTTAAATGTGGAAGTTATGGAGAGTATTGCACATAAATACACAAATACTCCAGTGTTGCTCTATGATGTGCGTGGTCTATGGACCCTAGAACCCAGAAGAAGAGAGTCAGTAGGAAGCTTCATGATGTAGTTTCATTTTTAAAGCTATCATCTTTATGCAAACTGATTGTTCCAGTCGGGTACCCTCATTGAGTACAAGTAAGAAATCTTGTACTTATTGAATGTATTATTCATACCATAGTTATTTTCTAACTAACTTAAAATTCTTTTGTTTTTATGAAGAAGGTGAAGAGAGAAGGGTGTAATAGTTATTTTCTTACTGGACTAAACTGAAAATATTTATAACAATTATGCACAAGTAATGAAGCATGTTTAGGGGAATTTATTAGAGGCAGCGACGGTGGACAGCCATCACCGTCGTCGACGAATTCAGCCATCGGAAAGTGTCCTCCCTCTGATTACAGTATGTTGAATTCCTCAAATTTCCCTTTATTTGGGTTTTCTCTCTCCTTTTTGTTGGAAGTTCAAATAAAAACATTATTTCAATGTTACTGGGCTGCTAGCTGTTTCTTTTGACTCATACTTCCTGCACTTGCCCAAATTAATGCTTCTCTTTTGTGCTAGCCGAAATATGGTTGTAAACCACTAGTATAAAGTAGTGTGTGTGTGTGTGTTCAATAGTCTAAAACTGCTGCAAGTAAAGACTTTGAACCTCTTTATTTTATTTTGCATAGATAGTTTTCCACTAGCTAAGTCTAGAAAGTCTTTGTTTGCATTTGTTTATGAAAACCACTTGTGTGGTTCTCTTGCTTTTGCAAGTATAAGAAGGCCTTCCGTAAGGCTCTTTGTAATCCTATTTTCATATTTTCAGCAATAGAGTTAAAACTCTTTTAATATATCAAGTACTTGTTTCTTCAAGAAGCTTGCTGTTTTTTTCTTTCTATCGGTCCATTTACAAAGAGAGTAAAAGAAAGAGAGGTGTGATAGAGTTAGAAAACCTATCACCCACATAATTGGTATTGAGTTTGTAAACTTCTAAATACCAACAATTGGTATCAGAGCCAGAATACCATTCTGGCAACTGCAACAGTTATGGCGTCCAACTTAGTGCAACTCCAGGTTCCCACATTGAAGAAAGAAAATTATGAAAGATGGTGCATCCAATTCAAAGCATTGTTTTGATCACAGGAGCTATGGGAAGTTGTCAATAATGGGTATGTTGTACCCACTGCCGATCAAGAAGCCGCATATACTGCAGAACAAAGGAACACTCTCAAGGATTTACGAAAGAAAGACCAGAAGGCGTTGTATCTTCTATACCAGGGTCTAGAAGATTCAACGTTCGAGAAGGTTGCAGAAGCAACAACGAGCAAGCAAGTATGGGACACACTCAGTACAATCTACAAAGGAGTAGATCGAGTGAAGAAAGTGAGGTTACAGTCACTTCGAGCAGATTTTGAAACTGCTCACATGAATGAAGGGGAGAGCATCTCCGACTATCACTCAAGGCTCATTGTGATAGTAAATCAGATGAGGATAAATGGCGAAAGACTCGATGAAGTACGAGTTGTGGAGAAAATACTCCGGTCACGCACATCTAAGTTTGAGCATGTGGTGACTGCCATTGAGGAATCCAAGGATTTGGAGGCGATGAGCGCAGAAGAGCAACTAGGATCCCTCCTAGTTCACGAGCAACGTATTCAGAAGAATGCAAGCCCCACAACGCTAGAGCAAGCTTTGGAGTCAAATTTGAATATTGACAAACCAAATGGAGGTTGTGGGCAGTGGAACTCACGTCGTGGGAATTCATCCAACCGTAGCCGAGGAAGAGCCCGAGGAAGAGGTCGAGGCTATGCACAAAATCGAGGTCAGTCTCAGGAGTGGAGATCTACTCAAGGAAAGGCACATATCCAGTGTCACAGTTGCAAGCAATATGGACATTATGCCAATGAATGTTCATATAAAAATGGTGAGCATGTCAACATGGCAGAATCAAGTGGAAATGCTAGTGAGGAATTTACAGTCTTACTAGCACACCATGATTCCAGTAACCAACAAGATGTTTGGTATTTGGACTCTGGTGCAAGCAACCATATGTGTGGAAAGAAAGAGTTTTTTGCCGAACTCAAAGATGGGCCTTATGGATCTGTGAGTCTTGGTGACTCCTCAAAGTTGCCAGTTGAAGGCAAAGGAAAGATCAAAATCATCCAGAAGGATGGTAGAGAAGAATACATCTCCGATACCTACTACATACCAGGAATGAAGAGCAACATTCTGAGCATTGGTCAACTGCTCCAGAAAGGGTATATTATACATATGGAGGATATGTTTCTCACTCTCAGGAATGCAAGGAGAAAACTTATTGCACGTGTTCAAATGTCAAAGAACCGAATGTTCCCGTTGAAGTTGAACACAAAGATTGGGAGTTGCAACATCGGTGTAATGGAAGATGAGTCATGGAAATGGCATCTTCGGTTTGGCCATCTTCATTTCAATGGCCTAAAGTTGCTGTCAAGTGGAGGAATGGTTCGTGGTCTACCCCAGATTGAAGCCACACGCCAAGTATGTGAAGGTTGTGTGCTTGGCAAGCAAACACGGCTCACATTCACTGTTGGTGATGCATGGAGAGCAAAAACACCACTGCAGTTGGTACATACGGATATATGTGGTCCGTTAGATCCTATGTCCTATGGAGGTAATAGGTATTTTATTACCTTCATTGATGATTTCAGTAGGAAGACTTGGGTCTATTTTCTCAAGGAGAAGTCAGTTGCCCTAAACGTTTTCAAGGAGTTCAAGGCACTCACAGAGGCTGAAAGCAACCACAAGCTTGTGGCTGTGAGATTAGATAGAGGTGGAGAGTACACCTCCAATGCTTTCCAAGCATACTGCAAGGAGCAAGGAATTAGGCATCAACTGACTACTGCCTATACCTCACAGCAAAATGGGATAGCTGAAAGAAAGAATCGAACTATCCTTGACATGACAAGGTCCATGCTTAAGGAGAAGAATTTGCCAAAAGAATTGTGGGCAGAAGCTGTAGCTTGTTCAATTTATTTGTTGAATCGATGTCCAACAAAGAGTGTCAAGAGGATGACACCACAAGAGGCTTGGAGTGGATACAAGCCGAATGTTGCACACCTAAGAGTTTTTGGGTGTGTTGCATATGCTCAGGTTCCAGAAGCCAAGAGGAGGAAGCTTGATGATCGAGGTGAAAAGTGTGTTTGTGGGCTATAGTGAAGAGTCCAAGGCATATAAGCTCTACAACCCACTAACTGGCAAATTAGTGGTTAGTAGAGATGTCATCTTCAGTGAGGAAGATGCATGGAAGTGGAACAACAAAGAAGTCAGTAAAGAGAAGATTGTTTCCACTGATTTTGAAGAACCAGAAGTTGTACCACCTGTCGAGCAACAGCCTGCTCAAATAACCACAACAACTTCAGTGCACAGAATTGCAAGGAGTGGTCCTACATCCAGTGAGGAAAGCAGCTCATCAACTCCAGTAAGGCTAAGAAGTCTCACCGAGATATATGGACAAGAAGAAGAAGAAGAAACCAATTTTTTCTGCTTGTATGTAGACCAAGAGCCTCTCTCATTCAATGAAGCTGTGGAAGAAGATCGTTGGAGAATAGCCATGGAGGAAGAAATCCATGCCATCGAAAAGAATGACACTTGGGAGTTGACAAAGCTCCCACCAAATCAGAAGGCTATTGGTGTCAAGTGGGTGTACAAGATCAAACGCACTGCAGATGGGAGTGTGGATCGATACAAATCAAGGCTTGTAGCAAAGGGTTACAAACAGAAGTATGGAGTGGACTATGATGAAGTCTATGCTCCAGTTGCAAGACTTGACACGGTAAGATTGCTAATCTCTCTCGCCGCTCATCATAAATGGAAAATTGATCAACTAGATGTCAAGTCAGCCTTCCTTAATGGAGTTCTTGAGGAAGAAGTGTACGTGGAATAACCAGAAGGCTTCCAAGTACAAGGAGAAGAAGATAAGGTGTATTGTTTGAAGAAGGCTTTGTATGGCCTCAAGCAAGCACCACGAGCTTGGAACTCAAGGATTGATAACTACCTTCACCAAAATGGATTTCAGAAATGTCCATACGAGCATTCAGTTTACATGAAGAACGGTGAAAAAGGGGAGTTCTTAATTATTTGTCTCTATGTAGATGACTTGTTGTTTACAGGAAACAATGAAGCAATGTTCTGTGAGTTCAAGCAATCCATGTTCAGTGAATTCGAGATGACTGACAATGGATTAATGTCATACTTTCTTGGCATAGAGGTGAAGCAAGAAAGTGACGGTATCTACATCTCTCAACAAAAGTACATGAGAGATATATTGGAGAAATTCAATATGGACAAGTGCAATATTGTCAACACTCCAGTTGCAACTGGATTGAAGCTGTCCAAGGAAGGAGAAGGTGAGCTTGTAAACTCAACCGTGTACAAAAGCCTTGTTGGAAGCTTGAGGTACCTTACAATCACAAGACCAGATATAGTTTATGGTGTTGGACTCGTGAGTCGGTACATGGAAACACCAAAGGAGTCTCATTGGCTGGCTGCCAAGAGAATTTTGAGGTACATAAGAGGCACTCTAAACTATGGTCTGTTTTATAATTTTGGTGAAGATGTAAAATTATTTGGTTATTCAGATAGTGATTGGGGAGGTGACCAAGATGAAAGGAAAAACACAACTGGCTATGTATTTTTTCTAGGATCAACAGCTTTCTCATGGACTTCAAAGAAGCAATCAATTATTGCTCTGTCATCATGTGAAGCCGAGTACGTTGCTGCAGCCTCAACTGTGTGTGAGGCAATTTGGTTAAGAAATCTGTTGAAATCTTTATGTCATCCACAAGTGGAATCTACTGTGATTCATGTGGATAACATGTCTGCAATCAAGCTTGCAAAGAATCCTGTTCAACATGGAAGGAGCAAGCACATCGATACCAGGTTCCATTTTCTGAGGGATCATGTGAAGCAAAAGACAATTGAGCTTATCTATTGTCATACCAAGGAACAAGTGGCTGACATCTTCACAAAGCCATTGCCAATTGAATCATTCCGGCTGCTGCGTGACATGCTAGGAATGAAGGCGTTTTGATTTGAGGGGGAGTGTTGGAAGTTCAAATAAAAACATTATTTCAATGTTAGTGGGCTGCTAGCTGTTTCTTTTGACTCATACTTCCTGCACTTGCCCAAATTAATGCTTCTCTTTTGTGCTAGCCGAAATATGGTTGTAAACCACTAGTATAAAGTAGTGTGTGTGTGTGTTCAATAGTCTAAAACTGCTGCAAGTAAAGACTTTGAACCTCTTTATTTTATTTTGCATAGATAGTTTTCCACTAGCTAAGTCTAGAAAGTCTTTGTTTGCATTTGTTTATGAAAACCACTTGTGTGGTTCTCTTGCTTTTGCAAGTATAAGAAGGCCTTCCGTAAGGCTCTTTGTAATCCTATTTTCATATTTTCAGCAATAGAGTTGAAACTCTTTTAATATATCAAGTACTTGTTTCTTCAAGAAGCTTGCTGTTTTTTTCTTTCTATCGGTCCATTTACAAAGAGAGTAAAAGAAAGAGAGGTGTGATAGAGTTAGAAAACCTATCACCCACATAATTGGTATTGAGTTTGTAAACTTCTAAATACCAACACTTTTTGCCTTTGTTTGGGGTTATAAATTAGGGTTCTTGCGGATTTTAGGGGAATTTATTAAATTAAATTAGAATATACATGTTGATGCTAATTCCCTCTTTGTTTGCTCTAATTCTTTATCAGCAAATAGAGGAAATCGATCCTTTCATTTATTTGTTGAGACGATTCGGGACTAAGAGTTTTTTTTGTATTGTAGAAATCCATATCATACTAATTAGAAACATGTTGATGCTATTTGATACGCACGCATCATATTATATCATATATACCATTGTAGGAAGATGTTCAACGAATGGTGAATACTGGTTTGAAGGCATATAGATTTTTCATCTCATGGTCAAGACTTATCCTAATCATGAATGATCACCAAATTTAAATTAGATTGAACAAAACAAGTAGCTTTCACACTTAAAACAATAATCGGTTTGTTTCTCTCAAATGGAAGAAGACCTGTCAATCCAAATGATGTAAAATATTACAACAATATTATTGATGAACTGATCAGCCATGGTAACAGTCTATCCAAATTATGTTTCGACAGTTCCCTGCTTATATTATTAAAGAAAGAAAATATCACTTAGTATTAATAATTTAGTAGCTATATCACTTATTATTAATAATTTAGTAGTTGTAGTGATCTACAATTCTTTATGTTCATAATTAATTAAGTTTTTTGTTTCGACCAAGAATCGAACCACGTGTTACTTTACACTATAGTAATCTCCCGCAGGCACTTGAAGATGAGTGTGGAGGATGAGTTAGTCGAAAAATTATGTTAGTTCTTAACATTTATGGGTGAGTTTTAAATGGGACATGCAGACAATGGGATTTGAGATGATCATGATGGAACACTTTTGTGAATGCAGAAAATACTTCACTGCATCTGTGGATGCGCACCTAAAAAATTTTGGGGATAGAGTTTTGCACTGGACTACAATGAATGAGCTCAATGTTTTTATACTTGGAGGTTAAGATATTGGATTTCTTCCGCCACAACGATGTTCAGCTCCATTTGGTATCAACTGTTCTAGAGGTAACTCCTCAACCAAGTCGTACATGGCAGCTCATCATAATATCATGTTATCTCATGCATCAGCTGCTAGATTGTAAAAGATAATGCACCAGGTAATTGTCAAACTTTCACTGTCAAGGGCTTCCAGAACTCTTATCTTTGTGATAATTATTTATAAACAATCAACTTATTAGTCTTTTGTCCTTAAAAACATAATACTCTTGATACAATTGATGCCTACAAATTAAGAAGAGTGAAAATTGAGAGAAGGAAAAAGAGGCAAATTAAGAAGGAAGAAGAATAACTTTACTGGTTTTGTGACTATCATCATTCTTTCATATTTTGTTTTTATGTTTGTTATGCACAGACTTACAGGTATATTTTTAATTTTGTACGCACTTTGAATGGTGTTTGACTTTAACGGTTTAACCTTACCACTAGAGAGAACTAAGGTATCACTCTCGTATGAAATGAAAATAAAATTTCGCATGTGGATATTGTTGGGGCCACTGTCTTTCCTGCATTATCTTTGTTGGAGGAATCTATACAAACACAATATGAAAAAAGTGAGGAAAAGTGCATCATCGCCTTCTATCACTGGTTGGACTCCTAAATTATCGATTAAATCCTTTAAATTCTATTACAGATGTTTTCTTTTCTTTCTTTATGATATGTTTCCCTAATCGATATAGTTGCCTAAACTTATTTATTGCATAGAAATATTGGGAAGATATTAAATTTGGAGTGGACAATCAAGTTGCCTTCTGCAGCTGTTTCATTTGTCAAAGATGCGCAAGTTGTTCATGAATTGAAGAATTATCTGCAAAGTAACTGTTAACTACAACAACAACAAAGCCTTTTTCCACTAAGTGGGGTCGGCTATATGAATCCTAGAACGCCATTGCGCTCGGTTTTGTGTCATGTCCTCCGTTAGATCCAAGTACTCTAAGTCTTTTCTTAGGGTCTCTTCCAAAGTTTTCCTAGGTCTTCCTCTACCCCTTCGGCCCCGAACCTCTGTTCCGTAGTCACATCTTCGAACCGGAGTGTCAGTAGGCCTTCTTTGCACATGTCCAAACCACCGTAACCGATTTTCTCTCATCTTTCCTTCAATTTCGGCTACTCCTACTTTACCTCGGATATCCTCATTCACAATCTTATCCTTTCTCGTGTGCCCACACATCTCACGAAGCATCCTTATCTCCGCTACACCCATTTTGTGTACGTGTTGATGCTTCACCGCCCAACATTCTGTGCCATACAACATCGCTGGCCTTATTGCCGTCCTATAAAATTTTCCCTTGAGCTTCAGTGACCTACGACGGTCACACAACACGCCGGATGCACTCTTACACTTCATCTATCATCCATCCAGCTTGTATTCTATGGTTGAGATCTCCATCTAATTCTCCGTTCTCTTGCAAGATAGATCCTAGGTAGCGAAAACGGTCGCTTTTTGTGATCTTCGCTAGATTGCTCCTGTCATTAGTGTGGATAAGTATATAAATGGATAGAGATAGGAAAGCAAACACCAGATGTACGTGGTTCACCCATATTGGCTACGTCCACGAAATATAGGAGTTCTCATTAATTTTGAAGGGTTTACACAAGTACATAGGTTCAAGCTCTCTTTTAGTGAGTACAAGTGAATGATTTAGTACAAATGACATTAGGAAATATTGTGGGAGAATGATCTCGTAATCACGAAACTTCTAAGTACCGGAGTGTGGTATCGTCTTGACTTGCCTTATCTGTCTCGTAGGTAGATGTGGCATCTTCTCTGGAAGTACTCTTCCTCCATCCAGGGGTGGTATCTTTAACTGGTGGAGATGCACAAGGTAATGTATCAATTTCACTTGAAGCTTACTTGTAGTTTCAGGCTTGGTCAAGCGCGATACAAACCATGTAGTAGGAGTCCTCTAAGTCGCCGAGCTAGGGGATCTGCTGAAAGAGGTGACAGACAAGATAAGCAATCAGAGCTCCAAGCAATCAGTCCCAGATCAGAACTTTGATTTCGAGTTCTGGCTGATTATTCACATTCTCCCTATCTTGCAGGCAGCATGAAGGATAAAGAGAAGAAAAATGATAAGAGATGATATGGGATACTTTTGCTTTTGAAGAAGTAACTTTCCACAGGCTTATTCTTGAACTGGGCTGGAGGGTTTTCTGGTTTCCTCCAGAGTAAAAGGCCGACTGAAGAATTTGAGGGTCAAAACAAGTCCATCAAATCTATAGTACGTTCGACCCTGCTGATATGGGATACTTTTGTTTTTGACAGAGTAGTGGATGTATCGGCACGTGTGCTGTTACACTTGTCTCCACATGCTTCCTTGTATCCTTCTCACTTGCCCTATCTGTTCCTTAAGCAGACGCGGTATCTTCCCTGGAAGTATAAGATGTTGAAGATGAGTACTCGAGAGCAATGCCAGGTAAGTAATCAAGTAAGGGGTTCCAGGCAGTCAGTTCCTGACTGGAAGCTTGATTCCAAGTGCTGACTGATTGCTCTCTTTCTCCTTGTCTTGCAGGTAAGAACAAGGCCAAAGGAAAAGACAGGGAAAAACATGATATGGGATACTCTTACTTTTAACCCTGATGATATGAGATATTCTTGCTCTAGTATAGCTTGTTTGCAGAGGTATTATCGAGGGGAAAGAAAGCTGAATATTTCGAAAGGCTTATTTGGAAGTGCCCTCTCAGATATGAGGAAGGGTTGAGCATTTTTGCAGGTCTGCCTGTCTGTTGGGGATGGAGGTCAACATATATAGAAGTCTCCCTAACAACAAGTAGTAATGTTATTCCTTTACCCTGCTTGGTCATAACACGGTAGTGGGAGCTGCCAGCTTCACATGTTTTAACTCTGTCAGAGCACTTTGAAAAAGTGGTCTGTGGTATCTGGAAAGCTAATGTTGCGTGTAAAGATTACAGACAAGCTTTATCCAAGGAGATCCGGCTCTTGAAGTTGGGAAAGTGGTGCCTCTTCGGTTTTCGAACAAGCAATCCTGTCGGAGATCTGGCTCTCGAGATTCGGAGAACGATGCCTTTTCGATTTTTGAGAAAGCAATCCTGCTAGGGGTCTGGCTCTCGAGATTCGGAAAGCGGTGTCTCTTCGATTTTTGAGAAAGTAATCATGTTGGGAGTCTGGCTTTCAAGATTCGGAGGGCGGTGCCTCTTCGATTTTGGAGCAAGCAATCTTGTTGGGAGTGTTTTCTCGAATGTGAGAAAAGGTTGGGCATGTTTGCTAGTCTATCTTGCCACGAAGCACAGAGGTTGACACACAGGGACTTTCCAATTATCCAGCAGTGGTACTGTTCCTTTACCCTTGTGGGTAATAATATGGTAGCTAGACCTTCAAAATTTATGTGTCTAAACTTTGTTAGTGCTGTTTCTTTGCTATTCTTTTACCCTTCTTGGTCAGAGTGGTGTAGTGGGAGCTGCAAGCTTCACGTGTCTCAACTTTGTCAGAGAACTTTGGCAAAGTTATCTGTGGTACGCATGAGCAAATGTTGCGTGTGGGAAGTGGGTGATTGAACAGTAAGATTCATGTGCTTTCTACTTCACCAGAAATCTTCGACATAATGCCCATAATTTCCGCAAAGCTGACAAGTGCTGACAAGGCTGGAAAAGTAGGTGCCTCTTCGATTTCTGAGATCGGCCCTCGTGGTCTCTGAGCAGCCCAACTTTTGAGAAAGCAAACGCCTCTTCGATTTCTGAGATCGGCCTTCGTGGTCTTTGAGCAGCCCAACTTTTGAGAAAGCAAACGTCTCGTGGTCTCTGAGCAGCCCAGCTTTTGAGAAAGCAAACGCCTCTTCGATTTCTGAAGCTCCGTCGAGTGCAGATTTTTATAGAGGCTGGCATTAAGTTCCAAAGCACACTTGAATCTCCACCAGTAGAAGCTCCATTCTTGCACTTCTAAGATCTTGATTTGTCCGACCTCTTCTCTCTTCAACACCTTTGAAAATGTCTGGCCCCTTCGACCGTCGTTTTGACTTAAACCTTGTTGAAGAGGCAGCCACGCCTTCTCCAGACAACATATGGCGCCCATCCTTCGTCTCCCCTACTGGTCCTCTTATCGTTGGGGATTCCGTGATGAAGAATTATATGACCGCTGCGGTAGTGGCCAGAAACCTTCTCACTCCCAAAGATAACAGACTACTTTCCAAACGGTCTGATGAGTTGGCTGTTAAGGATTCTCTGGCTCTCAGTGTTCAGTGTGCAGGTTCTGTGTCTAACATGGCCCAACGCCTATTTGCTCGAACCCGCCAAGTTGAATCATTGGCGGCTGAAGTGATGAGTCTCAAACAGGAGATTAAAGGGCTTAAGCATGAGAATAAACAGTTGCACCGGCTCGCACATGACTATGCTACAAACATGAAGAGGAAGCTTGACCAGATGAAGGAATCTGATGGTCAGGTTTTACTTGATCATCAGAGATTTGTGGATTTGTTCCAAAGGCATTTATTGCCTTCGTCTTCTAGGGCTGTACCGCTTAATGAAGCTCCAAATGATCAACCTCTGCTGCCCCCTCCTTCTAGGGTTCTGTCTAGTACTGAGGCTCCAAATGATCCCCCTCCAGTGCCTGCTCTTTCTGGGGCTTTACCGACTGCTGAGACTTCTCCTAAGCAACCTTTGTGAAGGCTCCCTCTTGTTTGTTTATTTTGACTCATGTATATGTACATATTTGTGACTTATCGGGGATATCAATAAATAGTTTCCTTCATTTCAACGTATTGTGTTAAATACACCAAAGCCTTCTTCACTAAGTTCTCTGAATTTTCTTTTGTTGAAGCTTGTATGTTGAAGCTTTGTGAGTGGCGCATGTAGGTTGAGGTAGTATTCCCTTAATTTCCCGAGTGAGGAAAACTTCTCGGTTGGAGACTTGGAAAATCCAAGTCACTGAGTGGGATCGGCTATATGAATCTTTGAACGCCATTGTGCTTGGTCCTGTGTCATGTCCTCCGTTAGATCCAAGTACTCTAAGTCTTTTCTTAGAGTCTCTTCCAAAGTTTTCCTAGGTCTTCCTCTACCCCTTCGGCCCTGAACCTCTGTTCCATAGTCGCATCTTCTAATCGGAACGTCAGTAGGCCTTCTTTGCACATGTCCAAACCACCGTAACCGATTTTCTCTCATCTTTCCTTCAATTTCGGCTACTCCTACTTTACCCCGGATATCTTCATTCCTAATCTTATCCTTTCTTGTGTGCCCACACATCCAACGAAGCATCCTCATCTCCGCTACACCCATTTTGTGTACGTGTTGATGCTTCACCACCCAACATTCTGTGCCATACAGCATCGCCGGCCTTATTGCAGTCCTATAAAATTTTCCCTTGAGCTTCAGCGGCATACGGCGGTCACACAACACGCCAGATGCACTCTTCCACTTCATCCATCCAACTTGTATTCTATGGTTGAGATCTTCATCTAATTCGCCGTTCTTTTGCAAGATAGATCCTAGGTAACGAAAACGATCGCTCTTTGGTATTTCTTGATCTCTGATCCTCACCCCTAACTCGTTTTGGCCTCCATTTGCACTGAACTTGCACTCCATATATTTTGTCTTTGATCGGCTTAGGCGAAGACCTTTAGATTCCAACACTTCTCTCCAAAGGTTAAGCTTTGCATTTACCCCTTCCTGAGTTTCATCTATCAACACTATATCGTCTGCGAAAAGCATACACCAAGGAATATCATCTTGAATATGTCCTGTTAACTCATCCATTACCAACGCAAAAAGGTAAGGACTTAAGGATGAGCCTTGATGTAATCCTACAGTTATGGGAAAGCTTTCGGTTTGTCCTTCATGAGTTCTTACGGCAGTCTTTGCTCCTTCATACATATCCTTTATAGCTTGGATATATGCTACTCGTACTCCTTTCTTCTCTAAAATCCTCCAAAGAATGCCTCTTGGGACCCTATCATACGCTTTTTCCAAATCTATAAAGACCATGTGTAAATCCTTTTTCCTATCTCTATATCTTTCCATCAATCTTCGTAAGAGATAGATTGCCTCCATGGTTGAGCGCCCTGGCATGAACCCGAATTGGTTATCCGAAACCCGTGTCTCTTGCCTCAATCTATGCTCAATGACTCTCTCCCAGAGCTTCATTGTATGACTCATTAGCTTAATACCCCTATAGTTCATGCAATTTTGTACGTCGCCCTTATTCTTGTAGATAGGCACCAAAGTGCTCGTTCGCCACTCATTTGGCATCTTCTTCGTTTTCAAAATCCTATTGAAAAGGTCAGTGAGCCATGTTATACCTGTCTCTCCCAAAACTTTCCACACTTCGATTGGTATATCGTCTGGGCCTACTGCTTTTCTATGCTTCATCTTCTTCAAAGCTACAACCACTTCTTCCTTCCGGATTCGACGATAAAAAGAGTAGTTTCTACACTCTTCTGAGTTACTCAACTCCCCTAAAGAAGCACTCCTTTCATGTCCTTCATTGAAAAGATTATGAAAATAACCTCTCCATCTGTCTTTAACCGCGTTCTCTGTAGCAAGAACGTTTCCATCCTCATCCTTGATGCACCTCACTTGGTTTAGGTCCCTTGTCTTCTTTTCCCTTACTCTAGCTAGTTTATAGATATCCAACTCTCCTTCTTTGGTATCTAGTCGCTTATACATATTGTCATAAGCCGCTAACTTAGCTTCTCTCACAGATTTCTTCGCCTCTTGCTTCGCTTTTCTATACCTTTCACCATTTTCATCGGTCCTATCCTTGTATAAGGCTTTACAACATTCCTTCTTAGCCTTCACCTTTGTTTGTACCTCCTCATTCCACCACCAAGATTCCTTTTGGTGTGGGGCAAAGCCCTTGGACTCTCCTAATACCTCTTTTGCTACTTTTCGGATGCAACTAGCCATGGAATCCCACATTTGGCTAGCTTCCCCCTCTCTATCCCACACACACTGGGTGATTACTTTCTCTTTGAAAATGACTTGTTTTTCTTCTTTTAGATTCCACCATCTAGTCCTTGGGCACTTCCAAGTCTTGTTCTTTTTTTCTCACTCTTTTGATATGTACATCCATCACCAACAAGCGATGTTGATTAGCCACGCTCTCTCCTGGTATAACTTTGCAATCCTTACAAGTTATACGATCCCCTTTCCTCATTAGAAGAAAATCTATTTGTGTTTTTGATGACCCACTCTTGTAGGTGATCACATGTTCATCTCTCTTCTTAAAGAAGGTGTTGGCTAAGAAGAGATCATATGCCATTGCAAAATCCAAGATAGCTTCCCCATCCTCGTTTCTCTCCCCAAAACCATGGCCACCATGAAAACCTCCATAGTTGCCTATCTCCCTGCCCAAGTCTCCAAGGTCTTCCCAAAATTTCTCCTTTGAACTCATATCCAACCCTACTTGAGGTGCGTACGCACTAATCACATTGATAAGTTCTTGTCCTATTACAATCTTGATTGCCATGATTCTATCTCCTACCCTCTTGACATCTACAACATCTTGTGTCAAGGTCTTGTCCACGATGATGCCAACACCGTTTCTCGTTCTATTTGTGCCCGAGTACCAAAGTTTAAACCCTGAGTTTTCTAGATCCTTTGCCTTAAGACCAACCCACTTAGTTTCTTGTAGGCACATAATATTTATCCTTCTCCTCACCATAACTTCTACTACTTCCATAGATTTTCCCGTTAAGGTTCCTATATTCCACGTTCCTAAACGCATTATACTCTCCTGAACTCTACCCTTCTGTCCTAGCTTCTTCACCCTCCCCCGTCTAATGGAATCAAAGTACTTCTTTTGTGTGTCCCCGTGTAAAGTTGATAGGTGCATATGCTCCCAAACAACTTTGGGTGGAGTCATTCGAAAAGAAGTTTCTATGGCCCCCTTGCTCATTTAACACTGCATCCGGGTGCCTATGGAGATACAGCGACCCTTGCTCACTTATCACTGTGCTCGGGCCACACAGCGCGCCACTTACGGGTGACGCCCTAGCTTTAGCGCGATTTCGTTCTGAATTCATTTTCATAAGGATTCGACGTAACTGTGGAGTGCCGGCTGTCGACTACCTGACGCCCTCCCCCTCCTCCTTTACCCGGGCTTGGGACCGGCAATGTAAGATAAACTTACATAGGCGGAGTTTAACTGTTAACTACCCTATTATATATTTATAAAATATATCTGAATACCACACTTTTGTTTAATGCTTTTAAACAATTGTATTTATGATTTGATATTGCAGGTAGCAATGCAGATATACACATTATCGTAAAAATAGAAAATACAAGTATATACGTTATTGATGCACAAAATCAGTGAGGACTTTGGTACAACAGAAAGTGTTAAGTTTGTGACCTTCGCTAGATTGCTTCGGTCACTAGCGTGGGTAAGTATGTAAATGGATAGAGACAGGGAAGCAAACACAAGATGTACGTGGTTCACCCAGATTGGCTACGTCCACGGAGTAGAGGAGTTCTCATTAATTGTGAAGGGTTTACACAAGTACATAGGTTCAAGCTCTCCTTTAGTGAGTACTAGTGAATGATTTAGTACAAATGACATTAGGAAATATTGTGAGAGAATGATCTTTATTTATAGAAGAGAGTTTCTAGTTTCATTCTGACATTGACACGTGTCGTGTTGTGATTAGCTTCTGATGTTGACACGTGTCGCGCTATGATTGGCTTCTGATGTCGACACATGTCACGCTGTGATTAGCCTCCTGGTTGGAGGAAAACTTTTCTGGGTCCTTGACGATATAACGTTGACCAGTATTCAGTAGTTTCAGGATTGGTCAAGTATGGTACAAACAATGCTCCCCTAAGTTCCCAAATGAGGGAAGCTCCTCGATTGGGGACTTGCAAGATCCAAGCCATTGAGTAATCACGAAACTTCTAAGTACCGAAGTGTGGTATCATTTTCACTTGCCTTATCTGTCTCATACGTAGATGTGGCATCTTCTCTGGAAGTACTTTTCCTCCATCCAGGGGTGCTATCTTTAACCGATGAAGATGTACAAGGTAATGTATCAATTTCACTTGAAGCTTACTTGTAGTTTTGGGTTTGGTCAAATACGATACAAAACCCTATAATAGGAGTCCCCCAAGTCGCTGAGCTAGGAGATTTGCCGAAAGAGGTAACAGACAAGGTAAGCAATCAAACTTCCAAGCAAGCAACCTGGATCGGAGGTTCGAGTTCGGCCTCCAGTTGATTGTTCTCCTTCTCCTTGTGACGTAAACATCAACAAGGATAAGGAGAAGCAAATGGAGAAGAGATGATATGAGATACTTTTTCTTTTGAAGAAGTAACTCTCTACAGGCTTATTCTTGAACTGGGCACGAGGGTTTTCTGGTTTCCTCCAGAGTATAAGGCCGACTTAAGAATTTGAGGGTCAAAACAAGTCCATCAAATCAAGAGTGCGTTCGACCTTGATGATATGGGATACTTTTGTTGTTGATGAAGTAATAGATGAATCGACACGTGTTCTGTTGTGCTTGTCTCCATATGCTTCCTTGTATCCTTCTCACTTGCCCTATCTGTTTCTCAGGCAGATGTGGTATCTTTTCTGGAAGCATAAGATGTTGAAGATGAGTACTTAAGAGCAATGCCAGGTAAGTAATCAGGCAAGGGGTTCCAGGCAATCAGTTCCTGACTGAAAGCTTGATTCTAAGTGCTGACTGATTGCTCTCTTTCTCCTTGTCTTGCAGGTAAGAACAAGGGCAAAGGAAAAGGCAGGGAAAAAGCCTGATATGGGATACTCTTGCTTTTGACCCTTATGATATGAGATACTCTTGCTCTGGTATGGCTGGTTTGCATAAGTATTATTAGGGGGGAAGAAAGCTGAGTATTTCGAGAGGCTTCGTTGGGAGTGCCTTCTCAGATATGAGGAAGGGTTGAGCATTTTTGCAGGTCTGCCTGTCCGTGGAGGATGGAGGTTGACATATATAGGACTTTCCTTAACAACAAGTAGTAATGCTATTCCTTTACCCTTTATCGTCGTAGCAATGTAGTGGGAGCTGCAAGTTTCACGTGTTTTAACTTTGTCAGAGCACTTTGAAAAAGTGGTATGTGGTATCTGGAAAGCTGATGTTGCGTGTGAAGATTGCAGACAAGCTTTATCTAAGTAAATCTGGCTCTCGAAGTTCGAAGAGCGATGCCTCTTCGGTTTTCGAACAAGCAATCCTGTCGGGGATCTGGCTCTCGAGATTCGGAGAATGGTGCCTCTTCAATTTTTGAGAAAGCAATCCTGTTGGGAGTCTAGCTCTTGAGATTTGGAGAGCGGTGCCTCTTCGATTTTTGAGAAAGTAATCCTGTTGGGAGTCTGGCTTTTGAGATTAGGAGGGCGTTGCCTCTTCGATTTTTGAGCAAGTAATAATGCTATTCTTTTACCCTTCTTGGTCATAGCAATGTAGTGGGAGCTGCAAGCTTCACATGTTTTAACTTTGTCAGAGTGCTTTGAAAAAGTGGTCTGTGGTATCTGGAAAGCTGATGTTGCGTGTGAAGATTGCAGACAAGCTTTATCCAAGGAAATCTGGCTCTCGAAGTTCGGAGAGCGGTGCCTCTTCGGTTTTCGAACAAGCAATCTTGTCGGGGATCTGGCTCTCGAGATTCAGAGAACGGTGCCTCTTCGATTTTTAAGAAAGCAATCATGTTGGGAGTCTGACTTTTGAGATTCGGAGAGCAATATTTCTTCGATTTTTGAGAAAGTAATCCTGTTAGGAGTCTGGCTCTCAAGATTCAAAGAGTGGTTCCTCTTCGAGTTTTGAGCAAGCAATCTTGTTGGGAGTGTTCTCTCGAATGTGAGTAAAGGTTGGGCATTTTTGCCAGTCTGCCTTGCCACGGAGCACGGAGGTTGACACACATTGAGACTTTCTAGTTATCAAGCAGTGGTGCTATTCCATTACCCTTGTGGGTAATAGTAGGGTAGCTGGACCTTCAAACTATATGTGTCTAAACTTTGTCAGAGATCTTTGGCAAAGTTATCTGTTGTACGAAGGAACTGATGTTGCGTGTGGAAAGTGGTGCCTCTTCGAAATCCGGAGAGTGGTGCCTCTTCGATTTTTTAATCAACAACCTTATTACCCTTTCTTTTATAAGGGCACCAATTGTGTGCAAGGAGTACATTCAGAGAGTTATTGCTTGTAGGAATTTTCCCCTTACTTCAGAGATTTATTGCACCTCATTTCTCCTTCATCATTTCTGAGAATGTTTGGCCCATCCGACCGTCGTTTTGACTTAAACTTCGGTGAAGAGGTAACCATGCCTTCTCAAGACAACATATGGCGCCCATCCTTCTTATCCCCTACTGGTCCTCTTACCGTTGGGGACTCTGTGATGAAGAATGATATGACCGCTGCGGTGGTGGCCAGGAACCTTTTCACTCCCAAAGATAACAGACTACTTTCCAAACGGTCTGATGAGTTGGCTATTAAGGATTCTTTGGCTCTCAGTGTTCAGTGTGCAGGTTCTGTGTCTAATATGACCCAACGCCTATTTGCTCGAACCCGCCAAGTTGAATCATTGGCGGCTGAAGTGATAAGTCTCAAACAGGAGATCAGAGGGCTCAAGCATGAGAATAAACAGTTGCACAGGCTCGCACATGACTATGCTACAAACATGAAGAGGAAGCTTGACCAGCTGCAGGAATCTGATGGTCAGATTTTGCTTGATCATCAGAGGTTTGTGGGTTTGTTCCAAAGGCATTTATTGCCTTCGTCTTCTGGGGTTGTACCGCGTAATGAAGTTTCGAATGATCAACCTTCGGTGCCTCCTCCTTTTGGGGTTCTGCCCAGTACTGAGGCTCCGAATGATCACCTTTCGGAGATATCAATAAACAAGCTTTGGTTCATTTCAACGTATTGTGTTAAATACACCAAGGCCTTCTTCACTAAGTTCTTTGAATTTTTCATTTTGTTGAAGCTTGTATGTTGAAGCTTTGTGAGTGAAGCATGTAGGCTGAGGTAGTGCTCCCTTAATTTCCCGAGTGAGGAAAACTTCTCGTTTAGAGACTTGAAAAATCCAAGTCATTGAGTGGTCGTGAGACTTCCGAGTATCAAGGTGCAGTAGCATATGGTAGGAGTCCCCCAAGTCTCCGGTCGAGGGAGTTGACGAATGAGGCATTTCCTTTTTAAGTGGTAGCCCAAAACTCCTTCTTCATATATATTTGTTATGAAAGTTGTTAGGCCCAAAGAAGAGGAGACCTAGACTATTTTTTTATTTTTTTTTTCGATTTTTTTTTCTTTTCAAATTTTCGAATTTTTGAATTTCCAAATTTTTTAATTTTCAAATTTCCGAATTTTTGAATTTTCGAAATTCCGAAAAAAAAAATATATATATATATATTTTAAAGCTTTGTAGATGAAGCTTTGGTGTTGAAGCTTTGTACGTGAAGCTTTGAGGTTGAAGCTTTGTTGGGCACCATGAATTGATTTTGCTTCACACTATCTTGATCAAGATAGTGTGAAGCTTTTGTAGGTGAAGCTTTTGTGTTGAAGCTTTGTAGGTGAAGCTTTTGTGGGTCAAGCGTTTATAGGTGAAGCTTTTGTGGGTGAAACTTTTGTAGGTCAAGCTTTTTTGGGTGAAGCTTTTGTAGGTCAAGCTTTTTTGGGTGAAGCTTTTGTGGGTGAAGCTTTTGTAGGTGAAGCTTTTATGGGTGAAACTTTTGTGGGTCAAACTTTTGTAGGTCAAGCTTTTGTGGGTCAAGCTTTTGTAGGTGAAGCTTTTGTGGGTGAAGCTTTTGTGGGTGAAGCTTTTGTTGGGTACCATGAATTGATTTTGCTTCACACTATCTTGATCAAGATAGTGTGAAGCTTTTGAGAATTTGTAGTTGTCCTCCATTGATGAAGCTTTTGTTGGTGAAGCTTTGGAGTTGAAGCTTTGTAGGTGAAGCTTTGGAGTTGAAGCTTTGGTGTTGAAGCTTTTGTTGGTGAAGCTTTTGTTGGGTACCATGAATTGATTTTGCTTCACACCATCTTGATCAAGATAGTGTAAAGCTTTTGAGCATTTGTTGTTGTCCTCCATTGATGAAGCTTTTGTTGGTGAAGCTTTGTAGGTGAAGCTTTGGAGTTGAAGCTTTTGTTGGTGAAGCTTTTGTTGGGTGCCATGAATTGATTTTGCTTCACACTATCTTGATCAAGATAGTGTGATGCTTTTGAGAATTTGTTGTTGTCCTCCACTGATGAAGCTTTTGTTGGTGAAGCTTTGGAGTTGAAGCTTTTGTTGGGTACCATGAATTGATTTTGCTTCACACTATCTTGATCAAGATAGTGTGAAGCTTTTGAGAATTTGTAGTTGTCCTCCATTGATGAAGCTTTGTGGGAGAGACAACATATACAAATTTTGCTTCCACACTGTTGAGCAAGAGATTGTGATGCAAGCCACACCTTGTAGTAGTCGAAGGTTTGGATGAACCATATA
This sequence comes from Malus sylvestris, assembly GCF_916048215.2. Lineage (NCBI taxonomy): Eukaryota > Viridiplantae > Streptophyta > Magnoliopsida > Rosales > Rosaceae > Malus > Malus sylvestris. The sequence continues at coordinate 1,398,748 of NC_062264.1, forward strand.
AATTGAATTTGCTTTGAAGGTCTGAAGGTCTGAGAATTGTAGTTGCCCTCCATTGATGAAGCTTTTGTTGGCACCATAAATTGGTTTTGCTTCACACTGTCTTGATCAAGAGTTTGTGAAGCTTTTGAGAATTGTGGTTGCCTTCCATTGATGAAACTCTTGTTGGCACCATAAATTGGTTTTGTTTCACACTGTCTTGATCAAGAGTGTGTGAAGCTTTTGAGAATTGTGATTGAACTCCTTTGATGAAGCTCTTGTTGGCACCATAAATTGGTTTTGCTTCACACTGTCTTGATCAAGAGTGTGTGAAGCTTTTGAGAATTGTGATTGAACTCCTTTGATGAAGCTCTTGTTGGCACCATAAATTGGTTTTGCTTTACACCGTCTTGATCAAGAGTGTGTGAAGCTTTTGAGAATTGTGGTTGCCCTCTATTGATGAAGTTCTTGTTGGCACCATAAATTGGTTTTGCTTCACACTGTCTTGATCAACAGTGTGTGAAGCTTTTGAGAATTGTGGTTGCCCTCTATTGATGAAGCTCTTGTTGGCACCATAAATTGGTTTTGCTTCATACTGTCTTGATCAAGAGTGTGTGAAGCTTTTGAGAATTGTGGTTGAACTCCTTTGATGAAGCTCTTGTTGGCACCATAAATTGGTTTTGCTTCACACTGTCTTGATCAAGAGTGTGTGAAGCTTTTGAGAATTGTGGTTGCCCTCCATTAATGAAGCTCTTGTTGGCACCATAAATTTGTTCTGCTTCACACTATCTTGATTAAGAGTGTGTGAAGCTTTCTACGAGTTCTAGTGTTTGCATTATTACAAAGGGGAAATGTTTGAAGCAGATGCAAGAGGGCTAAATAGCTTGATCTTTGTATGCCATGCACTGAAGTTGTTGTTGGCTTGCAATAAGCCTTTGTTGGTGACTATAACTCTTGTTGGGCATAAGTGCTCCCCTAGTTGAGTTATCAAGCTTGAGGGTTTTTGATTATTTGTGAATGCTAGGAGTTAACATGTACAAGTTGTACCACTCGTCTTCTGGTAGGTGGAATGAATGGTAAGTTGCTTTCATCACTTGGTTGGTGGTACGAAGGTGAGTTCCTTCTTCCCTTGGTTGGGGGCATGAATGGCAAGTTGGCAAATGATATTAAAGTACGGGTTGTACATTTCATCACTGATAGGAACATATTTATGCGACTTAGTTAGCTTGTTCTTGTGCATTTATGTTGTTATTTCTTAGTTAATTATGTATTTTACGTTATTTTCGTGTGTTTGTAGGTCATAATAAGAAAGTGCATTTTGGAGCATTTTAGAACATTTTTTAGCCAAGATTGGATAGTGCAAGCATGGAGACATGAGGATGGACGTTTTTGAAGATTTGAAGGCTAGAAATCAGCATATGTGTGTGCAAGTGTGTTGACCTACAACTCCAAATATCCATCCACTACACCCATTACATCCACTCATTACCAAACACTCATCCACTACACCCATTACATCCACTCATTACCAAACATCCACCCACTACACCCATTACTTCCACTCATTACCAAACACTCACCCACTACACCCATTACATGCACTTATTACCAAACACTACTCATTACCAAACATCCACCCACTACACCCATTACATCCACTCATTGCCACAACACTCACCCACTACACCCATAACATCCACCCACTACACCCATAACATCCACTCATTACCACAACACTCACCCACTACACCCATTACATCCACTCATTACAACTCCATACACTCCTCTCCCTAGCCTATAAATACATCCACCCTTCACCATAATTTGGGGGCCATCATCCAAAGACACTACATTTCACATCTCACAACTTCATTCACAAACACAATTTCCTTGCCATGACCTCCATCCATTCATCTAGCCATACTACATCTCACCAATCCATACACTTACATCTCTTAGCCGTGCAAATCCATTCCATCCATATATCCATACACATCCTAGACACTTGTGCTACAACAAGGTGGTGAAAACAAAGGTCCTTGGTGTTTCAAGCTTGGAACTTTGGAGCGTTTTAGGTGTACTTCGTTCTTGCTTTCAATGTCTACTTTGTTATTTTCTAATTTTGTTGCAATTATGAGTGGCTAAACCCCTATTTAGTTAGGGGGAAGTTTGAAGCCATGAACATGCTTGAGATATGAATTGATTTCTTCCAATTGTGATTTGATAAGTTGTGATTGCAATTCAATTATCTATTTTATTCATAACTGATTCTTGTATGTTTATTAAGGATGCATACTTAGTTTTCATGCATGAATTAGATGCTAGAATATAAATGAGTTTCATCTAATCGTTACAAGTTTATATTAATGAGTAGTGAAGGTTGTTTATCACAATCGTGTTAATTGAATTCTTGGCAAATGTATCATGCATTCATAGTTATAATTGTCTCGTCAACACTTATGATTTTCATTGCACGTAATGATCTCTGATTGTATCTCTATTATGCATTCATATAGGGGACTTTTAAAGAATGATTTGGGTTGTTGCATGCATTCATCCAACTCAATGAGTAAAGGAAAATCTGAGGGTTAATTTGTGCATCACGGTTAATATGGGGTGTTGAGCATCATAGTTTATTCAAAAGCAATTGGAAATCGATTCATGTACAAGTGTGTCATGTTTGAAGAACGGACCTATAACTAATCCATCCATCATCTCATTTCTTAAATTCGCTTTACAATCTGTCTAATTTTATAAGTTGTTTGTTTGTTTCGAATTCGTCAAAACCAAAATCCCCCTTTTACTTTGTTGTTTCAAAGTGTTAAATTTCTATTTCGTTAGTGTTTTTGAGTGTTTTGATTCAAACCAAAATACTAAATTCATCCAAAGTTGTGTTAGAGTCAAATCTGCCCAGTAAGTGTTTTTAGGCAATTTTGAGTGTTTTTAAGTTGTTTTGCGTTTTTAGAGTTTGTTTTAAGTTCTTTGAGTCTAGTTTAGTGTTTTTAACTTTGTTTATATGGTTTTAAGTCAGTTTAGAGGTTTTAGCAAGCCCTCCTAATCCTCGGTTAAGAACGATCCCTACCTGCATTTATACTACAATTTGACAACAAGAGGGTTTAATTTGAGTGCTTAACTTTCATCGCATCAATCACCTGGTTGGTGGCATGAAGGAGAGTATAGGTTGTACATTTCATCACCTGGTTGGTGACATGAAGATGAGTTACTTCTTCACCTGGTTGGTGGCATGAGTGGCAAGTTGCCAAATGATATTAGAGTACGGGTTGTACATTTCATCACCTGGTTGGTGGCATGAATGGCAAGTTGCCAAATGATATTAGAGTACGGGTTGTACATTTCATCACATGGTTGGTGGTATGAAGGATAGTACGGGTTGTACATTTCATCACCTGGTTGGTGGCATGAAGATGAGTTCCTTCTTCACCTGGTTGGTGGCATGAGTGGCAAGTTGTCAAATGATATTAGAGTACAGGTTGTACATTTCATCACCTGGTTGGTGGCATGAATGGCAAGTTGCCAAATGATATTATAGTACAGGTTGTACATTTCATCACCTGGTTGGTGGCATGAAGATGAGTTCCTTCTTCACATTTCATCACCGGGTTGGTGAGAATAAGGGCAAGGTGTCTAGGCACATTGTAGCAAGTGTCGAATGACACAAAGTATGTTGAACCATTTCAAAGCACAGTTGGCTTTTGTATGAATGTGTTGGAATGTATGATTGAACGAATATACTATGAAGCTGTTCGTTTATTTGTATAGTCTTGTTGACATATACTTAGACTTTGTTTCATGTTGGAAGCATTCATGTTGAAGCTTTAAACCCGAGTGTTTCATTGCTAGGAATGTAAGAGGATTAGGACCGAGTTGTCTACATCACCTCTTTATTGAATTCCTGCCAAATAGTCTTTGTTACATAGGATGCCGAACAGCTGAAGCTTAACACTTGTACAATGTGAGTTTACTTGTAATAATACTTGAAGTGATCAGCGTTCTATGGATGGCCAAGGGTCTTACCATCAGAGCTTCTAAGCTTGTAGGAGCCAGGGCGACTGATGCCAACAACTTCAAACGGTCCACCCCAGTTTGGACTAAGTGTTCCTTCACTTGGGACTCTGTCGCAGAGTAATCTTTTCTTCAATACCCAGTCCCTTACTTTGAAAGAACGAGGTTTGACCCTTGAGTCATAGTAGTTGGAGATGCGCTGCTTGTAGGCGACATTCCTCAAGTGAGCCTGGTTTCTGTGTTCCCTGACTAGATCTAAGTTGAGGGTAAGTTGTTTGTCATTTTCGCTTTGCACGTAGTTTTGGACTTAGAACGTTGCTTGCTCAAGCTCAACTAGGACAACTGCCTCTATACTAAAGGCAAGTGAGAATGGGGTTTCTCCTATTGATGTCCGATACGAAGTGCGATATGACCAAAGAACTTGGGATACAAATTCTGGCCAACAACCTTTAACCTTATCCAAGCTAGTTTTCAAAGTTCGCTTGATTATTTTGTTGATGGCTTCAACTTGTCCATTAGACTGGGGATGAGCTGGGGAGGCAAAACATAAGTTGATGTTGAACTTAGAGCAGAACATCCTAAGCTTATTATTGTCGAACTGTCGCCCGTTGTCAGTGACTATCGCATTGGGAATGCCGAATCTGCAAAGGATGTTCTTCCATACAAAGTCTTTTATTTTTGCCTCAGTAATGGTTGCCAAGGGTTCTACTTCGGCCCACTTTGTGAAGTAGTCAACTGCAACGATTGCATAGCGAACTTTGCCCTTCCTTGCAGGTATTGGGCGAAGGGCCAAGGGCTGATCATAGGAGTGAGCGGCTCGGGAGGAGAGTGAGGAATAGTTGCGTAGCGTTGACACTTATCACATAAGCGGGATATTCTGATGGCATCTTGGTGGAGTGTTGGCCAGTAATATCCTTGGCGAAAAGCTTTGTGTGCTAGAGATCAAGATCCAGCATGATCTCCGCAAACTCCTTCATGTATTTCCCGAATGACAGTTTCCGCCTTTGCGGGCGTAAGGCATCTTAGGTATGGTAGGTTAAAACCCCGTTTGTAGAGTTTGTCATTAATAATCAAGTAACAGGTAGCCTTGTATCGAATCTGCTTAGCTTGGACTTTGTCATTTGGAAGGGTGCTATGAGCAAGGAATCTATAAATCAAGGTAATCCAACTATCCCCCTGTTGTAAGTTGCACACTTCCGCAGCCATGGTGTTTGGTGCTACCAACAATTCGACCTGAATTTTTCTCCCAATCTTGTCTTCCACCACTGAGGCGAGGCGAGCCAAAGCATCTGCATGACTGTTTGCCGCTCGAGGAATTTGGGTGATCTGGTAGTGGAAGTGCTTAAGCAACAATTGTGTTTGTGCCAGATATGCTGCCATGGAGCTATCCTTAGCGTCAAAGTTCTTGGTGACCTGGTTAACCACCAATTGGGAGTCACTGAAGATATCAATTTGTTTAACCCCAATGTGTTTGGCCAAACGTAAGCCTGCTAGGAGGGCTTCATATTAGGCCTCATTGTTCGACGCCTTGAATTTGAAACGAAGAGCATACTCCATCGCCACTTTGTCAGGGGTCGTAAGGACTAGTCCTGCTCCACAACCCTGTTGGTTGGACGAGCCATCAACATATAGACTCCATGCTGGGGCTGTTGGTTCTATTTTCTGAGCTTCCGAGGGTAATGAAACCACTTCTTTAGGCGTAGAAACAATGTCAACATGATATGTGAATTCGGCGATAAAGACTGCTACTGCTTGGCCCTTCTCAGCTGGCTTTGGTTGGTAGGAGATGTCAAACTTACCCAATACTATTGCCCATTTGATCATTCGCCCAGAAGTGTAAGGACTTTGGAGTATCTGTCGAAGAGGATGATTGGTAAGTACGATGATGGAGTGTGCTTGGAAGTAAGGGCGAAGTTTTCGAGCAAACATGACCAATGCTAAAGCCAATTTCTCAATGTTGGAGTATCGTGTCTCTGCATCTTGTAAAGCCTTGCTAGCGTAATAGACAGGCCATTCAACATTACCATCCTTTCGAATGAGAACGGAACTTACTGATGAAGCCGATACCCACAAATAGATAATGAGAGTGTCACCAACCTTAGGTTTGGAGAGCAAAGAGGCTTTACTCATGTAGTCTTTGGGGTTCTTGAATGCCTTAGCACATTCATCAGTCCATGTAATGTACTTCTTACTTCCCTTAAGTGCTTTGAAGAAAAGAGCACATATGTCCGTGGACTTAGAGATGAACCTAGTTAAGGCTGCCACCTTGCCAGTAAGGCTCTGGATGTCTTTTGAAGTTACCGGTTCCTTCATGTCGAGGATTGCTTTGATATTCTTGGGATTAGCCTCAATGCCTCGTTGGCTTACCATGAAGCCTGAGAATTTGCCAGAGCCTACGCCAAAGACACATTTATTGGGGTTCAACCTCATTCGATACCTCTTTAGAATGGTGAAAGTTTCAGATAGGTTGGTGATGTGTTGGTCAGCATGTTTGCTCTTGACTAGCATATCATTAACGTAAACTTCCATGCTCTTCCCAATCTGTTCGGTGAACATTGAATTGACTAGTCTCTGATAAGTCGCTTCTGCATTCTTTAGGTTGAAGGGCATGACTTTATAGCAATATAGTCCCCTGTCAGTAGTGAAGGCTGTGTGTTCTTGGTCCGAAGGGTCCATAAGGATTTGGTTGTATCCTGAGTAAGCATCCATGAAGCTCAGGAGTTCACACCCTGTTGTAGAGTCTATAAGTCTGTCTATAAGAGGAAGAGGAAAGCTATCCTTCGGGCATCCTTTGTTTAGGTCGATGTAATCGACACACAATCTCCACAAGACCTTTTGGAGCAGGAGACTTTCCTTGGTCGGATTCTTCTTAACAAGGACAACATTTGCTACCCACGTTGGATAATAGACTTCGCGGACGAAGCCTATGCCTTTGAGTTTTTCAACTTCTGCCTTCATTGCCTAGTACCGTTCAGCGTCATAAGATCTTCGCTTCTGTCTCACTGGCTTGGTCTTGGGGTCAATACTTAAGTGATGCGAAAATTAACTTAGCACACAAATTAAACCCTCTTGTGTCAATTGTAGTAAAAAATGTAAGTAGGGATCGTTCTAGGCCAGGGATTAGGAGGGATTGCTAAAACACTTGAAACTGAGTAAAAACGTAGAACTAAGTTTAAAACACTAAACTAGACTCAAAGAATGCAAAACAAAACTCTAAAACACTAAGACAACTCAAAAGACTCAAAACAGCACAAAACAAGCTAAAAGACTCAAATCTGCCACTACGAGTAAATTTGAACGAAAATAGGTTTTGACTTGGTTCAAAACACTTAAAAACACAAACTAAATCAAGTTCTAACTAATATGACTCAATAAAGTAAAAGGGGAGGGGGTTTGGTTTTGGTGAACTTGAAAACAAAACAAACAGATTGTAAACTAAGCAAAATTTGGACGAATTTGGGGTAAAACTATGGATGATAGGCTAGCTAGGAGGTTCTTCTCCACCCTTGACACACTTGCAAACAAAATGATTTCCAGTTGCTTTTCAATACCCATGAATCCTCAACGCCTCAGATTAACTGTGAATTGCACTAATTAACCCTCAGATTTTCCTAATTTCATTGAATTGGATGATTGCATACAACAACCCAAAGCATTCTTCACAAGTTCCCTACATGAATTGCATAATAAAGATACGAGAAAAGATACGAGGAAATGGTACATTTGGAGGAACAACGTTAGAATTAATCAAAATTGGAACTTCCTTACCTTTGTTGGCCGAATTGGATTGGTTGGGTGGCTGCGGTGAGGGTGGTTCTACCCTTGCCTTTGGTATGCTTTGCTTTTTCTCTTCAATTATCAACTCTTCAACCTCGTTGGAATGTGATTTGGAAGGTTGGGGATCAAATCCAACTTGGTTTCCATTTCGCAAACTCATGGCTTTGGCAGATTCGAATCCTCCCTTCGGGTTGACAACGGTTGAGCTAGGCAACTTACCTTGCTTTTTGAATTGTCCTACAAACTCCGCAATCTGCCCAATTTGCTTCTCCATTTGGTCCACCCTTTTGTCTTGGTTTTGCATTGCTTTGGCTTGATTTTCTTGCCCCTGAGACAAATTAGTGAGTAACTTAAGAAGTGTGTCATTATCTAAAGATGTACCCGAAGTGTTTTGGGCAGGTTGTTGTGGGGCTTGTGTTAGTGCATATTGCTTGGTATAGAAGCCTGGGGGTTACTGCATAAAGCCTCCTTGTTGTTAGGGCTCCCTCCACTTGAAATTTGGATGGTCTCTCCAACCTGGATTATACGTATTAGAGTATGGATCGTTCCTTGGCTAGTTTTGGCCTTGAAATCCAATTGCATTGGCGCTTTCCCATCCACCATTCTCAATCAATTGAGGGCACTTTTCAGATGAGTGTCCTTAGATAAAACATACGCCACACACAATTGGTCCTTGTATCCTCATTCCTTCGGCCATCTGAGACACAATGGAAGTAAGATTAGCTAATTGAGATTGAATATCGGATGTGGAACTTACCTCATTTACTTGCTGCCGTGGGGTGTCCCTTTGCCCAATGCCTTCATATTGTTGTGCATTCAATGCACGGTTTGCGATTAGTGTCTTGGCAGCCATAGGTGTTTTGTCCACCAAAGCTACTCCCGCTGAGGCATCTAGCATTTGGCGTTCAATTGGTAGAAGCCCTTCCTAAAAGTATTGAAGAAGAAGCTCCTCCGTCATTTGGTGATGTGGACATGAAGCAACAAGCGTTTTAAAACGTTCATAATAAGTTGGAAATGATTCACCTTGGTTTTGCTGAATGCCACTAATCCTTTTGAGTAGAAGAATGACTTGAGAAGTTGGAAAAAACTTCTCCAAGAACGCCTGTTTCATGCTCTCCCAAGATGTGACAGTTTCAGGAGCTAGTTCATACAACCAATCTTTAGCCTTGTCCAAGAGAGAAAAGGGAAAGGCCTTCATCTTCAAAATGCTCCCATCAACATTCACGGGAGTCATACTCGAACAAACAACTTCAAACTCCTTCAAGTGTTTATTAGGATCTTCCATGGATAGCCCATGGAACTTAGGAATATGGTGCAATAGGCTAGACTTTAATTCAAACTCGTTGGTCTTGTCTTGGGCCTCCCTTGGATATTGAATGCATAAGGGCATGGCATTGTCCAATCCCGAAGCGGAAAGCTCCTTGATTGTTCGATTGTCCGCTGCCATGTCTTGTACTTCTTCAAAAATCCCTGCCGTGGCCTCCTCTTGCTCCTCTACTTCTTCTTCTTCAAGCACGAGGTCAGGGCTAGGTGGATTGGATTCTTGTTAATTCCTCTTCCGTCTCAAAGTCTGCTCAAAATCGTCGTCAAAGTCTAAGATCACGAACCGGTTGAGAACTCCGAGTCATAAACTAGTACCTAAACCAAGAACACGAAACAAGGTCATAAACTATAACAAAAACACACTAAAATAAACAAAAAGAAATAACAAGAGATTAGCAAAGTTGCTAATCCCCGGCAACGGTGCCAAAAATTTGATGCGAAAATTAACTTAGCACACAAATTAAGCCCTCTTGTGTCAATTGTAGTAAAAAATGTAAGTAGGGATCGTTCTAGGCCGGGGATTAGGAGGGATTGCTAAAACACTTGAAACTGAGTAAAAACGTAAAACTAAGTTTAAAACACTAAACTAGACTCAAAGAATGCAAAACTAAACTCTAAAACACTAAGACAACTCAAAAGACTCAAAACAGCACAAAACAAGCTAAAAGACTCAAATCTGCCACTAAGAGTAAATTTGTATATATATATATATCAGAAATCATAACAATTCAATTCATGTTTCACATAATCATATTCATATGTATGCCATGCCAAAATATAACAAAGTAAACAATCCAGGTAAGAATGATTTCATGGAAATATGATATGTTAGCCGGAACCCCTGAGGTGGTCTGTACGGCTGAATTCATAGTTCAAAAGTCAATCTAGCCGAAGTCACTGCAATGACCTATACGGCAATATACTGCACATAAGTCGGAACCACTAATTTTAAAGCACATAGGTAAAACTAGCTAATAACTTCTCATACATTGCTCAATTTTGGTATTTGAATATACCAACGTGACCTACACGACCTCACGAACATCATGATATTTTTAGAAAAAAATTTCTATGGCTCACGCGCCCTCATGCGCCGGGGAGGGCATGGCCTCACACGCCCTCACGCGCATCACCTTCAACCTCCAGACGTCGGAACTGTGTCACCGACGCAGGATTCTAGGCAGACCTGCAACTGCCCATTTCTCACTTGTTTCTTAACCATTTTTCATGAAATTTGTACCAAAATGAAGCTAGGGACATCTACAATCACATTATAATAGTTTTAAGACCTAAAAACTACTACATTTTCCTAGGGAAAGCTCGATAGATCGGCTTACCTAGGATAGCTTCGATCCGACGTCCAAATCCTTTCAACGAAGTACCCCTAGACTCGTGAGGACCTCCTTAAGCTTCCTATTTCCTTAGAATTCCCTGAAACACAAGGTTTTACGTGTGCATGAACAGTGCACAAAATCAGGGTTAAGGTTTTATCAGGTTTTAGAAGCATTCGCGTCCAAACAAGGGTATCAATGTACTCAGGAGGTTACAATGAGCAAGAACCTTACCTTTAAAGCTTCAATCCACGAAGTTTCAAGGGCTTTGGATGTTTTTCCATACGAGTTTGAAGGAGGGAGAGAGTGAGAGTCTGAGAGAGATGAGAGGGTACGGGAGAGAGAAGAGAGAGAGTGTGTGTGTGTGGCCTAGGATTGGTCAACCACTAAAAAATACCATAACTTAATCCTAATTGGTTCCAAACAATTAGGATTTAAGAATATTAACCCAAAGCTATACTTAAACCACATTACACAACTAACGTCCAAGGGTATTTTCATCAATTCACGCCGTTGATAAACATATATTTGGGACGGGCTGTGACAGATAGTGTTTTGATGCCCATAATTTTTTTTTTAATTTAAAATATCATGGGATTGTGGTTTTAAGATTTTAACAAAAATTTATATGAATTTTGGTGAATTTTGATGCTCAATGGACTTCATTAACAGCTTCTAACTTTGTTATGCTTTGGAATATTAGTGGGTTTTCATCAAATTTTGCTTATATCTTTATTCAGTGTTTTTGTTGTATTATCTGGTCAAAGATACCTTCGTTCAGTAATTTGAGAAGCATGGGCAGATAATAGACTAATCAAAGAGATGCATGTGATCAAAGATAAAGAGGTAAGCATCATCCTCTTCCTTCTTTTGTTATGATTGGTTGTATAGAGAATTAAGAAAAAAGTTGAAGACAATTCCGTGCTTTTGCGTTATAGCAATTAGTAAATATAAAATGATATTGATTAGTTCACTGATATGTTGGATCCTTCGTTAGTTTTATCTGTGGTGTGTGCTTGAGAATGAAAGCAATGGACATTATATGGAATTGATGTTCCTTTTAATGTCAGTAAAGAAAGGAATTGTTCCTTTATTAGCAATTATATGAAGTAGGCATATTATGCAATACAATGTCTACAATCAACTATTTTACTTTTTGTATATAAGTATAACTTTTGATCGTAAGCCACATATGTCACATCCCGATCTCGACATACGTCCAGTATCAACACGTGACGTCACCAAATACCCGTATCTCTAACATACCTCGCCTCCGGGATATGGGCAAAACACAACTAGAGATCCAATTGCGTAATAATTTTTTCGTATACTTTATGGCTGCATCTAAACTCCTCGTTAGACTGCCTACGTACCCTCAATAGGGATCAAGCCATTTGTAGTTCGTCATTTCACTACACTCAAACATCCATCACATAAATCGCTATGTCTCAACAATATATCACAATGCATACCATGCAATTTGTCAAAGAACCAATGACGAAGCACAATATTCTTCTCAAGCCACATTGATCAACTAAAATAATCATAACAATAACATCCATTTCCAAAGTCATTCCGCAATTCCGTCAATTAATCAATTCATGAATAAAAAATGCATGATCTTAACATTTATTTACGTTAATCAATCAATGCGATAAAATATCATTTTACGAACTTAACCAAGGAACTCTATATAATTTCCTACTTGGATTATGAGCAATAACATGGTAAATAAATTCACAAGGCTAAATGTGGGTAATTCACATTCACTTGAATCTAGGATTCTAAGATAACCTCATGGAAATGAGCAAGAGCAAGGATTCCAGACCACTTTTCTCATAATCTACCCAGACCTGTCACATGTAAAATCAATGCCTACATTATGGGAATGGTACACTGGGCAAATCAGGCACTCAGATAAGCTGCGAAGCTCAGGTGAGTGACAATGATACAAGTATGTGATATTCAATTAAAACAGACCATCGATCACACTCTATAAACATCAAGTATAAAATCATTCTTTATGGAATCATAATCAAGTCGCGGAAAAAAACTGTAGGAGTCACCCAGACATCCAACGGTTTTTCTCATTCAAACCACCAAGATTCTAAAAAAAAACCATCATTCATAGTACATTAAAAACTAGGGCTAGAAAGACGCAGTTCGGCCTAAGCCTACATAAGTAACCAAACACGAAGTGGCCCCCCAAAGAGGATTAACCAAACAGAGCCACCCAGAAAGTAACCAAATAGGTAGTGACCCCCCAATGCGGATTAACCAAGCAAAGTCACTCTTACAGCTGTTAGGAAGTGATCACCCAATGTGGATTAACTAAGCATGATCACTCCTAAGCATACATGGCCATAAGGATTACCCAACGCGGATTAACCAAGCGTGATCCACATATAGTATGGTCCCCCAATGCGGATTAACCAAGCAGGACCACTAGTGACCCCCCCCCCCAATGCAGATTAACCAAGCAGGGTCAAGATAATCAGATAGGTAGTGACTCCCCAATGCGGATTAACCAAGCAGAGTCATATTTACAGAACTGTTAGGCAGTGATAACCCAACGTGGATTAACCAAGCATGATTACCCTAAGTATAAATGGCCATAAGGATCGCCCAACACGGATTAACCAAGCACGATCCATATATAGTATGGTCCCCCAATACGGATTAACCAAGCAGGACAATTAGTGACCCCCCAATGCGAATTAACCAAGCAGGGTCATAGTCCCCAACTAGCCCTCAATTTACAAAACATTTCAATATGCAATTCGAATCACTTTTTCACAAATATTACCAATCCATGAATCAAATCACATTTAATAAAAATAGATAGATGGCCAATTATAAAAGAATCACATTTTAACAGAAAACACAATTAAAAAACCATGTCATATCCACAAAGGATATTAATATAAGAAAACAGGGTAATAACCATATCACATATATTAAAGTCACTCACCGAGACAAGACCGCAAGGCCTCACTGAGTCTCCAGTAATACTAATTTTAGTAATTCAAATGGTTCACGACCTATTAACCAAGCGTCAACAGTGGGGTCCACACCCTAGCAATTTAATCCCGAAGATTTGCACATCATAATCTAGATCCGAAATTCCTAAGGTCCACATTATGCTCAAAAAACAACATTCTAAAATCTCATTGCGATCCGACGTTCGGATCTCCACCAATTGCTAGAATTAGGTGGCAGTTAACAATTAATTTTACTAACTTAGAAATCTAATTCGGGAAGATCCATACATTGGATTTCCAATCCGTAAATTCCAGTTATCCTCAAATATTATGTTCTATAACGCATTAGGGTTTGGTGACGATCCAATGGTCTGATAGTCGAATCATAAAATGATCAAGTAACGTACTTCACCATACTAGGTTCAAACTATCAAACTATATCAAACGGTTATCAATTTTGAAACTAGAACATTGAATTCAACTTAAAAAGACAGCGTCGGCCCACTGGCCCTACGCCGTCACACGTGGCGGCCGGCAGGCCCGATTCGCCCGAAATACCAACTATTTCCAAAATTTACCAAATTTTACAAAAATGAAGATCTCAATGAGTAGATCAAGTTTTATACCTGTGGCCAAGTCCAATTTGACCGGGAAAGGCCCCAATTCCACTTAAATTCGCCGGAACCCTAGTAATGGTTCCACTTCAATTCGATATTTCCAGTGTTCCGTCGCCCCAAATTATGTTTGGGGTTTGTTCCTGGGACCAAAACAAGTTGATTGATGGTGGTACTCGATGGTGGTACCTGCAAAATGGACCGATCAATGCCACACCCCAAACGAACCCGTCGGCAAGCTCTAAGAGAAATCAAAGCCAATTTCACTAAATTTATGGGTGAAAAATGAAGAAAAGGGATCAGGGTGTTTCCTCAATATTTCCCCCGATGAAATTTCACCAGAAAAAGGGGCCAGAATGACTGATTTGGTCACCGGGGTACACGGGTCGAAACAGACCCTATCCTTTCTCCCCCCCCCCCCCTTTTTTTTTGTTTCTCTCTTTTCCCTCCTTTCTCTTTCTTCCCTCTGATTGTTCCCCCTCCAACCTTTACTTCTGATTGGCCACAAAAGCACATACGTCATTGGGATTTTTCCCTCAAAGTGGGAGTTTAAATAATTTCTAAAATTTATAGTTTAGTAACACAACTTCAAACATTAGTAACTATACCGCTATAATCAGGACTCGCAAACAGCTTTCACCTATGCGTTCGTGGTTTCGAGATCTATTCAGAATATAAATTGTGACCTCGAAAGGTCTACGGATTTTAAATAATTAATTTCCAAACTTCAAACTTTGTAACTAGTTTAATTAAAATCTAAATTCAAACAAATTAAAATAAATTCTTGAGAAATAATATAAAATCTCAATAATACAAATACGTAGATTATAACAATGAAATCCAGGAACGAAATTTCACAACAGAAACTACCTAAAGGCCAAAGAATTGTGCATTTAGAAGAACATAATATGGTGTAAAGCTTAAATTTTGGGCACTTAAATATATGTTTTTTTCTTTTCAATTACAATAACTTGCATGAAAATTCAATTAGGTTTGTTCTGGTCTCCAAGAATTTTTCTTTGTTTGGTTACTGATTAATTTATGTGGTGGGTGTCACATCCCGGCCCGGGGTCCACCACATCTCGGGCTCACTCCACTACCGTAGCACGATATTGTCCGCTTTGAGCCCCGAATATGCCCTCACGGTTTTATTTCTAGGAACTCACACGAGAACTTCCCAGTGGGTCACCCATCATGGGATTGCTCTCGCGTGCTACTCACTTAACTTCAGAGTTCCGATGGAACCCGAAGCCAGTGAGCTCCCAAAAGGCCTCATGCTAGGTAGGGATGTGAATATACATATAAGGATCACTCCCCTGGGCGATGTGGGATCTTACAGTGGGAGTTTAGCTTTTGCTTTTTTGCCTATGTATATGATTCGAAATGGACTATTCAATTATAAATTTGTAATCGGAAAGCTTGAAGGAGAGGTGATTCAGAAACAGTGGTGGTAGAGTGATGGAGTTGAGGAGTTGAGAGTTTACAGGGTTTATTTGAATTTTTGTATGATATCCCTAGTATGTTAGATCATTAAGACTAACTAACTGGTTGATTAATTACTAATTTGAAATATTTAAAGTGTAACTTTTCTTTAATTCCTTTTCCTTTTGTATTTTCATTGGATTCATTTCGTTTTTTTGCTTAATTTATCTTAAAAATATTTGCATCTTAATGCTTTAAATATGTTAATTTGTCCCCTTTTTTTTATAGAATTTTGTGCAATGTGAATGTAGGTTATTGATGCAATGCACGACATTAAATATAGTTTTTATATTAAATTTGATTGTTTGTTGCTTTTTATCTTTCAAAGCTATGTTTGATTAGGTTCCTAGTAACTATAATCGTTAGTAATAAGTATTTATCCTACCAATGTATTGTAATCTCTCTATTTAAAGGACTCCATATGTATGTTTATGGAGACTTGAATGAATTAAAATATATTTTGCTTTGTGCAATTGAAGTGAGTGATTTCTCCTTCCCTAATCATGCATTTAGCTTGGTCGTGTGAGCGAATCCACGATTAACGACTTGAGCGAGCTCCATTGCCCCTGGTTGAGCAAATCCTAGGTCATCTATCCCTTGTCTCCTCGAGAACCCTTGGCTTCTCCTGCATCAAGTGGCATCAGAGCAAGTTTTTCCACTGCAGTTGAAGACCATGTCTGTGATTTACAATCTATTTGAAGAGCAAATTCTCGAAGAAATTAGCTTCATCAATTGGAATTCACCACCAATTTACGATGAGTTTATTGATGAAGACGAAGTCAATAATCGTTTTGTGAATGAAGTTGATGAGGAAGGTCGTGAGGTAAGCAGATTATACTCCTCAAGTTTGTATAATTTCTTAGAAGATGATATTGTTATTCACGTGATCGATGAGATTCTTGAAGGTAGTTTCTTGAATGTTGAGCACCAAGTAAAGATTGTGGATGTAAAGGAAACTTTACAGTTTATGAGTGAGGTGGTAAATTCAGACTTAATTAATGCACAACGTCTACATTGGGCAAAAACTCCTTACTCTGATATTCATGATTATATGTGGGATAAATTTCTTTATCATGATGATTTGGTTAGAAGAAAGTCTTTGAAAAAGAGAAGCATTGCTCACCATTGGAGTCATGCGCCATTTTGAGCTTATCCATTTGAAGAAAGAATATGGATTAAGACTTTGAACACTTGTATATTTCTTGTGTTATTGTACCTGTTATGGAAAAGTTTGAAATGCCTTCCAAAAGATCGAGGGAAAACCAAAAGTCAACTGAAACTCGATGACGAGTTTTTTTTTTGAGAAGAAGAGTATGATGCAATGCATGACATTAAATATAGTTTTTATATTAAATTTGATTGTTTGTGGCTTTTCATCTTTCAAAGCTATGTTTTATTAGGTTCCTAGTAACTATAATCGTTAGTAATAAGTATTTATCCTACCAATGTATTGTAATCTTTCTATTTAAAGGACTCCATATGTATGTTTAGGGAGACTTGAATGAATTAAAATATTTTTTGCTTTGTGCAATTGAAGCGAGTGATTTCTCCTTCCCCAATCAAGCATTTGGCTTGGTCGTGTGAGCAAATCCACGATTAGCGACGTGAGTGAGCTCTGTTGCCCCTGGTTGAGCAAATCCCAGGTCATCTATCCTTGTATCCTCAAGAACCCTTGGCTTCTCCTGCATCAGTTATTCTCAATCTATGGATGATGATTATTTGACGACTTCTCCAAAGTTGGCTACTCAACCTTTGAAATACAGAGCTAAGGATGAGAGAGGAGTCAGATGAGCTAGAATCGGGTTTGTATCATTCTAAATTATTTGTTTACTTACTGATAAAAGATATGGTTGCCTAATCCAGTTTTGTATTTTCAACATCTTAAACATTTTCTTTTGATAGCACTTCATTTTGATTTGTAAACGAACTATTACGCCCTGAGCCCGACATACGTCCAGGATCGACACGTGATGTCATCAGGTATCCGTATCTCTTACATACCCCGCCTCCGGCATATGTACAAAGCACATCACAAGATTTAAATTACGTAGAAATACTTTATGGTTGTATCTAACCTCCTTGTTAGACTGCCTATGCACCCTAAAAAGGAATCAAGTCATTCATAGTTCACCATTTGTTAAACTCTAAACCTTTCGTAAAATACTTCTAGCAGAAAACATAAAGTACCACACTACATACCAACCATAAGCCGAACAACAATTGTTATCGTGCCATTCACACAGGTATACCATTCACACTCATATGCTTCCCAACACTATTCCACAATCATATCAATCAATAACATATACAATGCACCAAAATGCAGGGCTAGAGCGACACAGTTCAACCAAAACCTACATCTTTGAAGAATGAGATTTCGGACCACTCAATGAAATCCAACAACATCGGGTTCTAGACCACTTAACGAAACCAAAATACCAAGCGGGATTCCGGACCACTCAAGGGAATCCAAACTAGGATACGATTCTAGAAGAGATTTCGAACCTCTCAACGAAATTCGAGTGGATACAATTCCGGACCACTCAAGTTACTCAAACCATCTCCAATCGAAGGGTCCAGATGGCCGAAAGTAGCTCGAAAACCGTCTCCAACTGAGGGTTAGGCCAAAGGGCTCGTGGGCCCCACTGGACAAAAAAAGGGCCAACCTGCCAGCCCAAATAAGCCAGCTAGCCAGCCCCAGGCTAGGCTCAATTTTGAATCCCCAACAGTTAACTGACGTAAGTTACCGTTGGTTATTTATTTATTTATTTATTTTGGGCCAATATATTTTTTTAAATTCTTAAAAATTCTCATTTTTTCCTATAAATACCTAAGCCATTCCTACACCATTCCTCACAAAATTTTCACCATTCCTACACCATTTCAATTCTCATATTTTCTTACCTCTTCCAATAATCTTTCCTTCAATTTTTTCAATAATTTTCAAATGGCCTCAGATGCATTGAAAAGTAGGACTTCGACCTGAAACGAAGATGAAGCTCTTTGCAGGGCTTATAGATAGGTCTCAGAAGATAGTGTGAGGGGGAGTTCTCAAACAAGTGATGGTGTTTGGACTCGTGTGTCTAAAAAATACTTAAAGTTCTACAAAGGCACCACTCCATCGAATACCCAAAACCACGAGAGTTGTTCTTCAAGATGGAAGAAACATATTCAGCCAAGTTTGAACAAATGGCATCAAGCACTGTTAGTAGCCGCAAGTAGACATGAAAGCAGCGCCAATTACTACGACGAAGTAAGTGTTTTCACAATTTATTTTAAATATTTAATTATATTACATTTAATTTCATAAATTAATTTCCTTTAATTTTTGTAATTATACTTTCTAGGTATGCCAAGCGAAGGAATTGTATATGGAGGGCAGCTCGAAACCCTTTCAGCATCATAGTTGTTGGGAAATTTGTAAAGGGTGGGTGTTATTTGAAGATCCACCTCAACATAGAGTAGGTCCTATGCCGGTGTTCGAAACTGCATCCTTAACTGTAGATATGGATGATGATGGATCTCCCACCATTCAACAAATAAGGGTAGAAAATCAGTCTTCGGGTGAAGGTTCCATACCTAGGGCTATGAGACAAAACAAGGCCTGAAGGTTGAAGGAAAAGGGCAAGGTAAATGATGATTACGTCGCTCAACAGGAAGTGGCGGCCTCATTGCGATTAATGGCAGAGCAAAATGCCTTTGCCGCGGAAGAAAGGAACCGTAGGCATGAAGAACTAGCCAAACAAATACAAGAAGAGATGGATGATAAGAATATGGAAAGGAACGCTTCGAATTACAGTCCAATGAGTAAGGCCTATTTTGATAGGAAAAAAAATGAAATTATGACCCGGGGGTAGTTATTTACCTCCGACTATACTCTTGCAATGACGGATGATGAAGATCATGATGATTATAGATATTAAATTTAAGTTGTTGTAGTTTTTAAATATAAGTTGTAGTTTTTAAATATAAGTTGTAGTTTTTAAATTTAAGTTGTTGTAGTTTTTAAATTTAAATAATAAATTATGTTTGGCCCCATGGCCCTCGGTTGGAGACGGTTTTTTGTGACAGAGCTAAAACGAGCCCTATGGCCCTTTGGCCCTCGTTTGGTTGGAGATATTCTCAATTTACAAAGGCTCAACAAACTGAACAAAGCACAAATAATAAATTTAGAACAGATCAATGAAGTGATATCCACAACTAGCCCTCACATTTCATCACATCATATCAATCATGCAAATCAAACCACATTTCAATTATGCATGTCAAATCACATTTCATAAATGTTTTTAATACACAATCAAATCACATTTTATAAAATCAAGTGATATCCACAAAAGACATTAAATACAAAACCAAGATAATAGACATATCACATATATTAAAGTCACTCACTAACCAATGTAGGCCCATTAGACTTCACTTAGTCTCCTGTAGTACTAATGTTAGTATTTTAAATGACTCGAGACATGTTGACCAAAAGTCAACGGTAGGGTCCACAACCCTACATAGTTCGATCCGGAAGATCCACGTACCGGATTTCAAATCCATAACTTCCTAAGGTCCTTATTATGCTCATAAAACAACATACTAAAATTTAATCGCGATCCAACGGTCGGATCTCCACCAATCACCAATTCAAGTGGCGGTCAACGTTTGATTTTACAAACTTAGAAATTCAATTCGGAAAAATCCATACATCAGATTCCCAATCCGTCAGTTTCTAATGTTCTCAAATATTATGTGCTATAACGCATTAAGGTTTGGTGACGATCCAACAGTCGGATTGTCGTTCGCTACAATAGTCAAGTGGTGAACCCTAATGAAACGAGGTTCAAACAATCAAATCACATCAAATGGATATCAAATATGAAATTAGGATATTGAATTTAACTTAAAGAGGCATCGTCGGCCCATTGGCCACGTGCTGCCGCAGGTGGCAGTTTATGGCGAGCGGAAACCTAATTTTTCGACTAATTCTAAAAATTACCAAAGTTTACAAGCATGTAGATCTCAATGAGAGGAAAAACTTTCATACCTAGGCCGAAATCCAATTCAGCTGGAAAACACCTCAAATCATCCTCAATCCGCTGGAAACCCAAAAATGGGTGAACTTCGATTGGCCTTCTCTGCTACTGCGCCGCCTCCAAACTTGTTTGGGGTTTGTTCCTGGGCTCAAGAGAAGGCTAATGGTGGTGGTGGTTGAAGGAATCACCTTATAGTGAATCACCGCCGTGAACCCCGTGATGCCATCGGTGCAATTCTTGTAAAACCAAGACCAAAAACTCTCAGATTTTTGGTGAAAATGGGAGAAGGGAGGTCGAGGATCCATTTGTAGGTGGTGGATCAGTGTAATTCACTAGAAATACCGAAGAAAAATAGCCAAAAATTTTGAAGGGAACCGAGTCAGGTCGCAGGTCGAAGAAAGGGAACCCGGTCGGCCGGTTCTCGCTACCCTCTTTTCCCTCCTTGCTCTCCCCTCTCATTGGTCTGCACCCCTCCTTTTCTCTCCTTTCCTTTCCATCACAGCCACACACGTGGCTTCACTGATCTTTGCTCCAACAAATCTGGAGCCTTCCAGATAATGGTCAAATGACCATTTCACCCTTTTCTTTGCTCATTTATAACTTCTTTGTTATAACTCCAAATTACATTCCGTTTGCACTCACTCATTCGAATCGAGATGTGCTATTCGAATATGTAAAGAAATCTGGAAAATATTGAAAGGATCAAATACATCCGCGAGGAATTCCATTTAGTACAATAGGGGCAATTTCGTCCTTTTACTTATCGAAAAAATATACGCGTCGAAACTACGAATACGAAATACGAAATTTTAAACAGTGAAATCTGGGGACGGGATTTCACACGAACTATGAACTTTATCTTTATCTTGGGTCGCAGTGTAACGTTTAATGATTGAATTGTTAGACGGTTTAGCGATTTTTTTAAGAAACATATTATTCTTGCCAGATGCTCAAGTATTATGTTTTCTACTTGATGATGGAGGAAAGGGTTTGGGGGGCTTTCCATCATTTCTGGATTCATGGTGATCAAGGTGGTGCTGTCGTTGTTGTTGTTTGTTGTTTGTTTGTGTTATGCCCGTACGGAGGGTGATTCACATAGAGAGGGAGAGATGAGAGAGAGATGGGAGAAGAGAGAGTTGAGAGTTAAAGGAAAGAGAGAGAGGGTTCATGGGGCAAGAGAGTAAGGAGAGGGGAAAGAGAGAGGGCCGGGAGACCAAAAATCAAAAGTGGGCCCCACCGGCTCACCAAACAAGACAAGAAAAGACGAAATAGAAAAATATCTCCCGAGATGCTAAAATTACCAAAATGCCCCGATGATTCGAATTTCGTAAAATCTTCATTTTAGTTCAAAATTTAATTCTGCTCGCACCTACGCGTTTGTAGCGACGAGTACTACAAGAACACGTCTCACGATACGAGGGTCAACATAAGTCAATGATTTTGCCTTCAGAGGCATTTTCATAAGTTCTCGTTTTAAATTTATTAAAACCGTAAATTTAGGGATGGGTAACATGGGATTAGTAGAAAAGAAAAAACCATGGTTGGTAGGTTTTTAGACCCACTGAACAGATTAAAGGGACTAGCTCTGAAGTTTTTTATTAGTGATATATTGCAACAGTTATGTGAAAGCTCAAGAAAAAAGTAGCTGCCGCATTTTGAAAAGTAATGTTAATGTTGATGATTTTTATTAAAGCAGCTAAAGCTAAATGTTGTTCCCACCACATTTCCTAGAAACTCATTCTGATGCTTTTCAGTGTTGATCCTCCTCCTTAATCAGTAATCAGACCATCGCTTTTGAAAAACTTCAACCACAACTTTTTTTTTTTTTGGGTAAACATTCCACCTCAACTTTTGTACTAGCATATTTCACGTGGATTGTGCTTTGGCTGTTGCCCCAAATACTGCAGTTTTAAGCCTAACACGGAACTAGCCTTGAAAGACCTAAACAGATGCTTGTGTTCTTCCGATTGTCAGTTTTTGCATACACCATTTGAATTGATATTTTTCATAAAACAGACCTTTACACCCTGACTTAGTCCTGCAATGACCACCCAAAATGATATTCCTTCTTCTTCTTTCTCTTCTCTAACCTCTCGATGGACATACGATGTTTTCCTCAGTTTCAGAGGCGAAGACACTCGCAGAAACTTTTCGGATCATCTATATGCTGCTTTGAACCAGAAGGGAATATTCACGTTTAGAGATGATGAAGAACTTGAGAGGGGAAAAGCCATCTCCCCAACAATCTTGAAAGGAATCGAAGAATCCAGGTTTGTACTTGTCATTCTTTCAAGAAATTACGCCAATTCAGCATGGTGCTTGGATCAGCTTGCAAAGGCAGTTGAATGCATGAAAGTGATGGGGCAGACAATACTCCCAGTTTTCTATGACGTGGATCCATCCGAGGTACGAAAACAAACAGGGTATTTCGGGATAGCCTTCTCTAAGCATGAAGAAGCCTTTAAAGAAAATATAGAGAAGTTGCAAAGGTGGAGAACAGCTCTTCTTCAAGTAGCCAATCTCTCCGGATGGCATTTGCAAGATGGGTAAGCTGCTTTTAATATCTTTTTCGTAGTTAAGCCAGCTGTCTGACCACTTCAAAATAATTAAAGAAACAAAATTTAAAAGGACTGAAAAACAAATCGAAGCCTGTGGTTCGAAAAATATTAATGTTTCCTACAAGCAAAAAGCCTAGAACCAAGGCATAGTTCGATCACATTAAAATGATTTTTAGGCTACAGATTGTATGCTTTTGAAATTATGGTATAGGGCGTTTTTAAAAAATAAAATTCGGCTTGGTAGTTTTACCCAATTTACTCATGGAAAAACATACAATATAAAACATTCCATTCTATCACTTTGATTGGTGCAGTGGTGCTGATTAACATACCATGAGGTGGTCACTTATCAGTGTTACTTTTTGCAGATATGAATCCAAAATTATTGAAGATATTGTGAGATATATTTTCACTAAAGTAAATCAAACAATCTCAAGTATACATACAGATTTAATTGGGATGGATTCTCACGTAAAAGAAGTGCTTTCTTGCTTGGATACGGGGTTGAACAATGTAAGTGTGTTAGGGATTTGGGGGATGGGGGGCATGGGTAAGAGAACCATTGCAGAAGTAGTTTTTGATAAGATACGTTCTCAGTTTGAAGCTTACAGCTTTCTTGCCAATGTTAGAGAGGTAACTGAGAAACAAGGTCTAGTCTATTTACAAAAGCAACTTCTTTCAGATATCCTGTTTGAGAGTAATGTAGATATAAATAATATCCATATGGGGATGAGAAAGATGAGACAGAGACTGCGTACTAGAATGGTTCTTATCATTCTTGATGATGTGGATCAATTAGAACAATTGGAAGCATTGTGTGGTCATAGTTGGTTTGGTTCAGGGAGTAGGATCATAATAACATCAAGGGATGAGCATTTACTACGCACATATGGAGTGGATAAAATGTATAAGGTTAAGCCATTAACTGATGATGAAGCTCTTCAGCTCTTTGGTCGGAAAGCATTCAAGAAAGACCTGGTTGGAGAAGACTTTCTCGAGCTATCAAAGAATGTTGTAGAATATGCTAATGGCCTCCCATTAGCTATTGAAGTTTTGGGTTCATTTCTCTTTGGTAGAAGCATAGAAGTATGGTCAAGTGCTTTGGACAGACTAAAAGAAAATCCTGACAGAAGAATTACTGATGTGCTTAAAGTTAGTTTTGACGCTTTACATGACATAGAAAAGACAGTATTTCTGGACATTGCATGTTTCTTTAAAGGGGAGGATAAAGATCACGTAATAAGAATACTGGAAAGTAATTGCGGCTATCGTCCAGACATTGATATAGCAGTTCTCATGGAAAAATCTCTACTAACTCTGTTCGGAAGAAAGTTGTGGATGCATGATTTGATACAAGAATTAGGCTGGGAGATTGTTCGTCGAGAATGCAGTGAAGAGCCGGGCAAACGTAGCAGGTTGTGGCTTCCCAAAGATATCATCCATGTACTTGTAAATGATGAGGTAAAATGTTAGTATAAATGTAGGTTTCAAGATTGTTAGAACTTATTATCATCTTCGTAATATTTTACAGTATGTACTGCAACTAATTCTTTCTTCTTCTTCATTAGGGAACAATTGCGGTTGAAGGTATATTCTTGAATTTCCCAAAAGAAGAGGAGGTTTTCTGGAATGTTGATCCCTTCCCAAAGATGCCCAAGCTAAGATTGCTCAGAATTAGTAATGTGACATTTTCTGGGTGTGTCAAATATCTTTCAAATGAGTTACAGCTTTTGGAATGGCATGGATGTCCTTTAAGTTCTTTTCCATCAAACTTTCAATCAAATAATCTTGTTGAACTCATCATGCATTCGAGCTTTATTAAAGAACTATGGAGGGGAAATCAAGTAAGCTTTTTATTATATTTTTTTAATATATCAACCCATTTTATTTGTTTCATATCATTTGACTAATTATTCTTTAAATTATATCAGAGTTGGAGAATGCTACAGTTTATTGATTTAAGTGGTTCCAAATACTTGATCAAGACCCTAAACTTCAGTGAGGCTCCAAATATTGAGACACTAGTGCTTCAAGATTGTACAAGATTGGTCGAGGTTCACCCCTCCATTGGAGTTCTCAAAAAACTTATTTTGTTGAATATGAGAAACTGCAAACGTGTTGAGAGCCTTCCACCTTCCATTAGCTTGGAATCTCTTGAGATTTTTATTCTTTCTACCTGTTCGAGACTCAAGAAGTTTCCTGAAATTGGAGGATATATGGGAAACCTGTTGAAGCTTCATTTAGATGGAACTGCTATAGAGGAATTACCTACGTCTATTGAGTGTTTGCCTGGCCTTACTTTCTTGAACTTACAAGACTGCAAAAACCTTTTGCATCTTCCAAGTACCATTCAGTATCTAACGTCTCTGAAATCTCTGAATCTATCAGGTTGCTCAGAGCTTGACGAGATGCCGGCAAATCTGAGTTCTGTGGAATGTCTGGAGAGGCTTGATATAAGTGGAACTGCAATACGAGAATCATCATTCATTCTAGATATGAAGAATCTACAGTTTCTTTCCTTGCAAGGATGTAAGGATCTTCCTCCAAAATCATGGCATTCACTCTTTAATTGTTGGTGGTGGGGTAAAAAGGTCCAAGGTCCGTTGAGTTTGTTGTTGCCGACTTCATTCTCGGGTTTAACTTCCTTAACAAAGCTAAACTTGAGTGATTGCAATCTGACAGAGGGAGAAGTTCCAGATGATCTTGGCAGCTTATTCTCCTTAGAAATCTTAAATTTAAGTGGTAATAATTTTGTTTCCTTACCAGAAGGTATCTCTCAACTCTGCAATCTTAAATCTCTGAACGTGAGCCATTGTAGTAAACTTCAATTGCTGCCTAAGAAGCTTCCTTTAAGTGTTCGACAAGTGAATGCGGATGATTGCATTGCACTGATTGATTTCAAAAGTCAATTCAAAATATGGACTTCCAATGATACGGGAATTACTACGATCAGTCACCTCATTCCCTCTTAGAATCAACAACTTTTTCCTTCCTCTGTTGGAATAATTTTTGGATCGTCGGGCCCACCCCACTCTAACGACATCGATATTGTCCCCAACTTAACCACCTGCCCAATCCGTCAGGTGTGGGGTTTTAGCACAAAAGGCCTCGATATTAGTTAGAGTGGGGTAATACTATTTAAACCCCTTTGGTTTTCTTCACCCCACCGATGTGGGACAGTTTAACACTCCCCCTCACGTGTAACCTCATTTAGTGGTTCACACGTGGAGATCCACATCGGTGATTGAAACTCAGAGGTCGGCTGACGTTGGGCCCACTTGTTTTCAATTGGAACTCAGCGGTCGTCTCTATATTAAGAGCTCAGACTTGTTTCCTTCCGGGTGGTGACAAGCTCGTTGGCTTGCACGGGCCCACAACCGTGGGCTCTGATACCATGTTGGAATAATTTTTGGATCGTCGGGCCCACCCCACTCTAACGACATCGATATTGTCCCCAACTTAACCACCTGCCCAATCCGTCAGGTGTGGGGTTTTAGCACAAAAGGCCTCGATATTAGTTAGAGTGGGGTAATACTATTTAAACCCCTTTGGTTTTCTTCACCCCACCGATGTGGGACAGTTTAACATCCTCAAGAAACATCAAGGATTTAACTTCGTGGACTTCAACAACTATAGGGGGAATGAAAACTACAACTGTCAGTTGTCTCAAATCATCTGTTGAGCATCCAGAATGGAAAGCAGTCGATGAGTTTTCAGTACCAGCTCAAGTGCTTCAAAAAGACCTTGAGGTCTCTCTCTCCCTCTATCTCTATCTCTATCTCTCTCTTCTTTTATAGGGCTATTTCTATCTGTCAGTATGACACGCGACAACTTGCACAGAAATTGATCATCTTTCTTTTATAACTTTTAATCGTTTTCTGTTTTACGTTTCAGGGGTTGGATTTTACGGCATCGCCCTATCAATCTGTTTCTACTCGTACTGAAATTCCAGAGTGGTACACTGATACTGCTACCAGAGAATCTATAGCAATCCCTCTATCTCCAGATTTGGATGAAGATAAAAAGTGGATTGGGGTTGCATTGTGTGCTGTTTTCTCAGTCAAAGGAGATCCTGTTGTTTCTCACATTGGATCAAGTTCAGAAACTTCTAATTATTTCTATCGATGCAAATTCGGAACTAGTGAATTCATAGTGGAGCCATTAGTGTTTGACACCGAAAACTCCTGCAACTTAGTCAAATCTAGTTCTAATGTTTGTGCTGTGTTTTATGTACCTTGTCTGGGATTTCGGAAGATGTTAAATAAATCAGGTGCAATGTGGGCTGCATTTGAGACAGACAACCCATCCATGAAGGTCCAAAAATGTGGTATTCGTCTAGTGTACAAGCAAGATGTTGCAGGGTTTATCCAAAAAACTATGCAGGATGATCATGAAGGTTTTCGACATCAAACCCCGTTTCAAGATAACTGCAATCCAATTGAGGTTAATAAGGCTATAGAACTTGAATATGGGTGGTTTAATTTGGTGGATAACATTTTGGAATGGTATGATATTCTGACCAGAACTTTGTTGCGTCTAGAATCTTCTTGATCATTATGTGATGCTGTATGTATAAAGTAATCCTTTGTTTTTTTTTTCTTCCCATTTGTTATCTGGTTGCAGGGAGAATTTTACAGCCGCCGAAAAGGGTTCGACAATTCTTTTAAGGAGGAATATTGAGTCACTTCTTCCAAGATATCTGGAGGTCACTCACTCTCTCTCTCTCTCTCTTGCATCTTGCGGGCGCACGCATACACACAGATACACATTAATTAATCATTTCTGCATTTTCCAGCAGGGACTACACCACATGGGTCAATTTTATCAATTTGGTTTAAGTGGAAGCCCATCTTGGTTCAATCCTAGAGTCGGGTCCTCCGTTTCAACCCAGCTGCCTAAAACTCTCTACAAAAATAAGAAATGGATGGGAGTTGCTCTATGTGTGTCATTTTCAGTACTGGACTGGCATAAAGTAAAAAGGGGTTATAAAGTTTCTTGTCAAGTAAATTCGGGCAATGTTCATATAGAGTTGTCCCTATGCTCGACCAATTTTATATGTGATAAAAGTCAACTTTGAATTATTTACATACCGAAGGCAGAGTTGCCGGAATGGTTCACTCGATCAAGTTCAAGAAGCACTTTGTTCGGAATTGACAACTCTGCCGTTGAGGTTCAAGTGTGCGGGTACCGTGTTTTTTACCGGCAAGATTTAAAAGGATTTGTACAGACAATCATCCAGTGCATATTGCGTAGCTCTGACACCACCCTCTTTGAAAAGTATAATAAAAAAATGGTAGAAGATTGGCTAACTTTGGTAAGATGGCAAGGTCTTAAAATTGATAGAGAACTCAGTAGACAATTCAGTTCCTCGCAGCATGAAAGAGAGCTGTTTCAGTTGATCTTGAGCCATTACAGGAATCAGGTCTCTCTCTCTCTCTCTCTCTCTCTCTCTCTCTCATATAAATCTCACATATGTAACTGTGATTTACAGGACTGGTCTGTGGCTGAGTGTACATGTAGGTTCCCTGGAATTGAAATTCCCAAGTGGTTCGTGCATTTGAATAAAGGCGGTTCTGCACAGATACAACTACCTCCAAATTTGTTCGATGATGCTAACTGGATGGGTATTGCTGCATGTTCTTATGCCTCGATCCACGAACATCCAACCGTCATTCTTGACACTCCGGATTCAGAGTTTAGTCGTGCACTGTATTGCTATCTGGACACCAATCTCCCTAATGTCAGACTCCATGGTTTAGAGCATACAAACAAAGCCTTGTGGTTGCATGCTTGCAACTTCACTTGGTTTACGTATGCACCACGTGCTAAATTTTCTGGTTCGCTGAATCAATGCAATCTAGTCAGGGCAACTTTTGGGTCCAATAGCCCAGGCTTAGGACTGCATCAATGTGGTCTTCGTCTAGTGTTTAAGGAGGATGTGGAAGATCTCGTACAAACTTTGACCCTCTGCCGATTATCTGCCAAATGTTATCATTCGGAACAAGCAAGGCAGGGTAATTAAAATTGGTATAGTACAAGACATGTTGATCATCTGATTCTCAAGTGCTAGGGCAAGCATGCATGTTACAACTTGTAAAGCCTTTTGTCTTTTTTTCATTGGATCAATTTTGTCAACTTTTGTGGGAAGTTATTTCCTTCAGTTGTGGGGTTTTGTTGCTCAATGGGGTGTCTTCTTCCTTGTGAAGGTTTGAAACCATGCCGACCTGATTCACTTGGGTTCTTTTTAATTTTTTTTTTTGGGAAAGCTTGATGGTACGAGAGGAATTTTATTGATAAAGAAAAAAGAAGTTACACTTAGTCAGGAGGGACATAAACCAAACCCCTCATAGTACAAGGAAAAAAAAAAGAAAAAAGAAAAAATACATGAAGAAGAATGGGGACATAAAACCTTACCCTTCTACAAACGAAAACAATAATGGTACAGGGAAAAAAAGGGGAGGGAGACATGAAACCTAACCCTTCTAAAAGCAAACCTAAAAGGTCTAAACTTGCAAAACAGATCAAGCAACATCACAGGTTAAGAAAAGAACATAAAAAGGTCAGACAAACCTGTATGTCGAGATGCATATTAAATTGAGAAGCAGAAGCCAAGAAACCCAACATGGTCTGAAAACAAAGCAGCACGAGCCGCCATTGGAAGGGAATCATGCCATACCAAAGTTGGTGAAGACAAGCCCATTGTTAGCAAAATTGGGTTGCTAAATGTGTATTCATTATCATTATTATTACTAATACTACTAATTTACTTTTTAATGATTGAAGTGTATCAATTTTATCTCATCTGAAAAGCAATGACCCAGTCTAAGTTACGGGATCGGGATTCGAACTTGTATCTGCATGTCTATAAACAGTATTTGAATTTTGCAGATTAGGTCAAACTTTCAAGGCATGGCAGACAATTTGATTAGCTGTTTACATTTGTAGATTACAAAGTTTAATTTGCTTACATTCACACTTAAGATTACTTAAAAAAGAGTTGTCAAGATCACAATTAGTGTTTGGTCTGATAATAATTGTGTTCACTTAAATTAACTAAAGAAGTTCTTGGGCTAGACTGATATGAATGAGGATGACAATATAGATTTTTGATAAATTCAATAACAAATGAGAATAGTGCTTTTGAAATAACCTACATGATCTTAACTTATGCATCCTATGCGGATAGAAAATTCAGAAAATTATCTCAAGCATAAAATCAAGTCACAAGAATGAGAAGGACCTACATATATGGCACACTTATATTATCACCGTATTGTTCCGTGTCAATAAAATAAAATCTTTGTCCATATGTTTTTATTTTATTGACATGAGGTGCTATTATGTCGGTATACTTGTATTATGTACATAGTTCTGTCAAGAGCATCCATCCATCCATAAATAAGTGTAGATTTTTCTTGAGATTTTGTTTCTTTCTGTTGACTATCCATTAAATAAGTGCAGATTTTTCTTGAGATTTTGTTCCTTTCTGTTGACTGGTAGATAGTGAATGATATATATATATATATATATATGAAGAATGAAAGAAAGTGGACGAGGGTTGCACTGTGTGCTCTCTTGTCGGTCAAGGAGAATCCTGAAGTATCCCCCATTGAATCGGATTCAGAAACTTGGAATTACTTGTATCATTGCCAAATTGGCGGAACCAATGAATTCCTACTGGTACCAGATAACTGTAGGGATCGCGTTACGTATTCACATACCCACTCTAATTTTCTGTGTGCTCTATGCATCTTCTTCTCAATTTCCAGAGACGTTAAATAAATCAAGCCAATTGTTGTCTCCATTCCATACCTCTAACCATTGTTTGGCTGAAGCCTGAAAATATGGTACATAACTTAGAACTAATCAAAGGTATTATATTTCTATAATGTTGGAATGGCGAAGCACACTTTGTCTCATTGCGGCAGAGTAAGAGGAGATGGATGGCAAGAAGCATCGGAATCTGTACTCGGGTTCAAATGTAATCACCTAAGTCTTTAGTGGAGTCCAGTGGGGAAAAAATACAATGGCTCGTGGTTAAATGGTGGCCAGAGGAAATTGTAAGGGCATCGTGGAATTAATCAATATAGAATTTCCTTCTTCCTTTTCTCTCTAAATTGTCCTTTCATCACTGTCACCATAGCTGCCATTGCAGGTTGAGGCCATTGCGGGTCAGGGTTCTATCAGACTATCAATACCAAAACTGAAAAAATATAGCGAAATTAATATTTAGTTTTTGGTTTTCGTTTTTGTGGTAGAGATAGTGCGAGGAAATGAGGGATTTACCAATTAGGTAGATTCTCTCTTCTTTCAAAAAGCTTTCTGTGATGATTTATCATTTGTTCAGAGTAAATGCATAGTGTTAACACCCACTTTCAGTGTTTCTGATCAGATTCTGCACAGACCTTTCTGTAATCTTCACCATAGCCAAAGTGGTAACCTTCCACACCTTCAATGATCAGCCAAACAGATATTCCTTCGTCTTCTTATTGGTCTCCTCCAACTCCTCAATGGACATACGATGTGTTCCTCAGTTTCAGAGGCGTTGACACCCGCATAAATTTTGTAGACCATCTGTATACTTCTCTGAATCACAAGGGAGTATTTGCATTCAGAGGTGCTGAACAACTTGAGAGGGAAAATCCCATCTCGCCAGAACTCTTGAAAGCAATTGAAGAATCAAGATATGTAATTGTTGTTCTTTCAAGAAACTATGCCTACTCAACATGTTGCTTGGATGAGCTTGCAAAGAGTGTTGAATGCATGAAAGTGATGGGGCAGACAATACTCCCAGTTTTCTATGACGTGGATCCATCTGAGGTACGAAAACAAATGGGGAATTTCAGGAAAGCCTTCTCCAAGCATGAAGAAGCCTTTAAGGATAACACAGAGAAGGTGCGTAAGTGGAGAGATGCACTTACTGAAGTAGCTGATCTCTATGGATGGCATTTACAAGATGGGTAAGGTTACCGATCTCCTTGTAGCACTGTAAAACTTTATTCTTTTCTTTTTGTTTTTTACAAGAAAATTGCAGAGGAGGTATACCAAAGAGCTTTTTCCGTTCTTGAAACAAAGAAGAAGGAACATACAAAATTTAACATTTTGTTATCTTTTTATTTGGTTGAGTGGTGCTGACAAAACTTCAATGAGAGGATTATTTATTCGTTTTTTCAGATATGAGTCGAAAATTATTGAAGATATTGTGAGATATATTTTCACTAAACTAAATCAAACAATTTCAAGTATACATATGGATTTAGTTGGGATGGATTCACGCGTAAACGAAGTGATTTCATGCCTAGACACAGGGTTGAAC
Organism: Malus sylvestris; assembly: GCF_916048215.2. Lineage (NCBI taxonomy): Eukaryota > Viridiplantae > Streptophyta > Magnoliopsida > Rosales > Rosaceae > Malus > Malus sylvestris. The sequence continues at coordinate 1,431,156 of NC_062264.1, forward strand.
AATGTATGCATGTTAGGGATTTGGGGGATGGGGGGCATGGGCAAGACAACCATTGCAGAAGTAGTTTTTGATAGGATACGTTCTCGGTTTGATGCTTACAGCTTTCTTGCCAATGTTAGAGAGGTAACTGAGAAACAAGGTCTAGTCCATTTACAAAAGCAACTTCTTTCAGATATCCTGTTTGAGAGTAATGTAGATGTACATAATATCCGTATGGGGATGAAAAAGATAAGACAGAGACTGCGTACTAGAATGGTTCTTGTCATTCTTGATGATGTGGATCAATTAGAACAGTTGGAAGCATTGTGTGGTCATAGTTGGTTTGGTTCGGGGAGTAGGATCATTGTAACATCAAGGGATAAGCACTTGCTATGCACATATGGAGTGGATGAAATGTATAAGGTTAAGCCGTTAACTGATGATGAAGCTCTTCAGCTCTTTTGTCGGAAAGCATTCAAGAAAGACCAGGTTGGAGAAGACTTTCTCGAGCTATCAAAGAATGTTGTGGAATACGCTAATGGCCTCCCATTAGCTATTGAAGTGTTGGGTTCATTCCTCTTTGGTAGAAGCGTAGAAGTATGGTCAAGTGCTTTGGATAGACTTAAAGAAAATCCTGACAGAAGAATTACTGATGTGCTTAAAGTAAGTTTTGATGCTTTACAAGACGTAGAAAAGAAAGTATTTTTGGACATTGCATGTTTCTTTAAAGGGGAGGATAAAGATCGAGTTACAAGAATACTGGAAAGTAGTTGTGGCTATCGTCCAGACATTGATATAGCAGTTCTCATGGAAAAATCTCTACTAACTCTATTTGGAAGAAAATTGTGGATGCATGATTTGATTCAAGAATTAGGTTGGGAGATTGTTCGTCGTGAATGCTGTGAAGAGCCGGGCAAACGTAGCAGGCTATGGCTTCCCAAGGATATCATCCATGTATTTGTAAACAATGAGGTAATATATTATTACAAATATAGATTCAAAGATTACTAAAACGAATTTATCATCTTTGTATTTTCTATGTCCTTGTACTGCAACTAATTTCCTTCTTTTTTGTTAGGGAACACTTGCAGTGGAAGGTATATTCTTGAATCTACCAAAACAAGAGGTGGTTCACGTAAATGTTGACCCGTTCTCAAAGATGTGCAAGCTAAGATTGTTAAAAATTAGTAATGTGCACTTTCCTGGATCTATCAGATACCTTTCTAACGAGTTACAACTGCTGGAATGGCATGCATTTCCTTTTAATTCTTTGCCATCAAACTTTCAATCAGATAAGCTAGTGGAACTCCGCATGCATTCAAGCCGTATCAAACAAGTATGGAGGGGAAATAAAGTAAGATTATGTCTTTGTGCGTGCTTATATTTTGAAAAATATTAATATCAACGTATTATTTATTTCACTTTATAGTAATTTCTATGTTGTACCAGCGCTGGAGTATGCTACAGTTTATCGATCTAAGTGATTCCGTGTACTTGATTGCAACCCCAAACTTCGTTGAGGTTCCAAATCTTGAGAAGTTGGTGCTTCAAGGTTGTACAAGATTGGTTGAGGTTCACCCATCCCTTGGATTTCTCAAAAACCTTATCTTGTTGAATATGAGAAACTGCAAATCCATTGAGAGCCTTCCACCTTTCATCAGTTTGGAATCTCTTAAAACTTTAACTCTCTCTGGTTCTTCAAGACTCAAGAGGTTTCCTGAAATTGAAGGAAATATGAAAAGCTTGTTGGAGCTTCATCTAGATGGAACTGCCATTGAAGATTTACCTCCATCAATTCAACGTTTGACTGGTCTTACATTGATGAATTTGGGAGGCTGCAGAAACCTTTTCCGTCTTCCAAGTACCATTCAGTATTTGACGTCTCTGAAAACTCTCATTCTAACAGGTTGCTCAGAACTTGATGACATACCTGAGGATTTGAATTGTGTGGAATATCTTGAGGACCTTGATATAAGTGGAACTGCTATAAGAGAATCATCATCCATTGCAGCTATGAAAAATCTGAAGACTCTATCCTTCCAAGGATGTAAGGATCTACCTTCAAAATCGTGGCATTCTCTCTTTACTTGTTGGTGGTGGGGTAGAAAGGGAAATGTTCCTGTGAGCTTGTTGTTGCCTACTTCATTCTCTGGTTTAACTTCTTTGACGAGCCTAAACTTAAGTGATTGCAATCTGATAGATGGAGCAATACCTGATGATCTTGGCACCTTAATTTCCCTAAGGACATTAGACTTGAGTGCTAATAACTTTGTGCACTTACCCGAAAGCATTGGCCAGCTATCCAAGCTTGAATCTCTCAAATTGAGGAATTGTAGTAGGCTTCAGTCACTGCCTAAGAAGCTTCCATTAAGTGTTCGACATGTGCCCGCTGATGATTGTACATCACTGATAGATTTCCCAGATCAATTCAAAGTATGGACCTCAGATGTTTCTGGAATGACTACAATCAGTGCCCTGATTTCATCCAAGCATCAAGAATCTTCTACTTCATCGCCACCAGACCCAAAACATACAAAGACGTGGACTTCATCAACTGTCCCAGGGCGTAGTTTCTTTAGTTTTGACCCCGAATCAGATAAACTTCAACAATGGAAACCAGTTCATGATCTTTCACTGCCAAATCAAGTGCTGCAAAAAGACATTGAAGTCTCTCTCTCACTCTGTCTCACACGCACACATACCCACAAAAAAATGTCGAGCATATTTTCGCTATGCCAAGTATCTGTCTTTTTCTATAACTAATCATAATCCTTCTGTTTTATGTTACAGCTATTCGATTATAAGTCATATTCCATAAAGTCTTGTGATTATCAAAATGAAATTCCAAAGTGGTTCAACAACATAGCTACCAGAGATTTCATATCAATCCCGGTGCCTCCAGATTTGAAAAATGATAAGAAGTGGATGGGCGTTGCTATTGTTTTCTTGGTGAAGCGAAAACCTGGTGTCTCCCAGATTGAATCGGATTTTGCTTCTGATTACTTCTACAAATGCAGAGTGGAAACTGAGGAATTTCAACTGGAACCATTCCTCCTTGACTGGACACATCTCAACTCAGTTGAATCAAATTCTGAGTTACTTTGTGCTTTCTATGTACCTTGTGTGTGCTTTCCAAGGATGTTAAATGAATCTTTTGTTATTGGGTCTGTATTTGAAACCAACAACCCGTGCATGGAGGTCCAGAAATGTGGGATTCATCTAATTTATGAGCAAGATGTTGAAAAGCTTATCCAAACATTCATACCACATAGTTTTGGTATTGGAGGGCGGCAGCAGCTACAACAACAAATACCTGTGCTGTCCAAACAAAGTCAGCAAATAATCCCTTCTGAGCCCTCCAATTTGAATGAAGTTGGTAAAGCTGCATCAGAGCTTGGATGGTTTAATCTGGAGAATGACATTTTGAGATGGTAGAGTTTAATTTCTGAAAACTACGTTATTAGCTGCGTTAAAAATTTAAAACTTCATCCTTCATTTAACGTTGGAGTTCTTTGATATATACAGGGAGAAATTTATTCCAACTTGTGAAGAAGGTTCCACAGTTCTGTTGAGAAGGAACATTGAGTCTGTTCTTCCAAGATACCTGGAGGTCTCTCCTCTCTCTCTCTCTCTCTCTCTCTCTCTCTCTCAACACATTATTTCTGCATTCTCCAGGGACTAAACCATAGGTACCAAAACTATGATTTTTCTTTAAGTGGATCCCCAGCGTGGTTCAACACTGAAGTTGGGACTTCTGTGACGATCAAGTTGCCTCAGAATCTGCACAAGAGTAAGAAGTGGATGGGGTTTTCTCTATGCGTATCACTTGCAGTGGAACACCAGCACATCGTAAAGGAGGATCAGTATCATGGTTCTTGTCGACTCGAAATGGGTAAACATTATATGAATCTGTCCCTAAACTTTGAGTCCGTGATATCTGATAAGCATCACCTTTTAATTGTTTACATTCCACGAGCAATGATTCCCGAACTGTTCACTAAAACATCATCAAGGAAAATCTGCCTTTCCTTTATTACCTATAAACCTGCTTTAAAGGTTAAGATCTGTGGGCTCCGGATTTTGTACAAGCAAGATTTACAAGGATTTGTCCAGACAATCATACAGTGTATATTAGGCAGTTCAGACACCCTCCTTGGATATTATAATGAATTGGTGGTAAAACATTGGATAAACTTAATTCTGGAGCAACGTCACAAAGTCCTCACAGAGGAAAAACATAGTCCCCAAGAATGCGATCACAGTACTCCACACGAAAGAAAGTTCCAGTTGATCTCTCAAAATATCAGAAACTGGGTATGTCTCTCTTATCTCTCTCTCTCTCTCTCTCTCTCTCTCTCTCTCACATTTAGAAATTTTCTCTTCAGGTCTGGTCTGACGATCACTTTGCATTGAAGCTTGCTGGAATTGAATTTCCGAAGTGGTTCTTGAATCCGAATAAAGGCGACTCTGCACAAATTGAAGTGCCTCAAAATTTGTACGATGATGGTAATTGGTTAGGGATTGCTCTATCTGTTTCTTCATCGATCCATGAACATCCAAACATCATCAATGACACTCCGGATTCAGAGTTCGCTCGTGAGCTCATTTGTGATCTGAACACTCAGGTTGATCGTGACAATAAGCTCCGTTTTACATTCGATACAGATAAAGACATGTGGTTGCATGCGCATGATTTGATTTGGTTTGTCTATATACCGCGTGCTCTATTTCCTGAATCGTGGAATCAATTGAATCTAGTCGGTGCAACTTTTGGGTCCAATGGCCCGGGCTTAGGACTGCATGAATGTGCCATTCGTCTAGTATTCAAGGAGGATGTTGAAGAGCTTGTACAAACATTGACCGTCAGCGAGTTATCTGCAAACTGCGACCATTGCAAGGAAGCTGCAGAATATGGTAAATAGTAGTACCAACAGGACACGATTAAAGATTAGGAGAGCTTACTGGTCCCTTGCCAAGGACGATGGCAAACGTGTTGTAATTGACCTTTTACTTGTTGCACCCAGAAAAATTCGACAATGAAGTTGTCAACGGAAGTATATGCATTGACAGGAAGCAATTAGTTTATGTTCAAAAGTTTGCAAGGCCATCAGCGGTTGTTATTATAAGTACGTTGAAATTAGACATGGTGAATTTGTTTCAATAACTGCCAAATAACTTGAATAGTGGAGTGGATTTGTTTGGAAACCTTGCCAAATAACTAGGGTTGATGTTATGTTTTAACTGTAGTCAAACAACCCAAATAAGTGTTTGTTTTAACGCAGCAAAATATATGATATACCAAAATCTCTAGCAGCAGAGTAAACTGATATCAATTGATTAGAGTGAACATATAAAATGTAGAATTTAAATCTTTCATCCTGTTCAAAGTCGACGTCAAAGTATTAAAGAATTCTCCATGGAGGGAGGGAGGTCTTAGATATATAGACGAGACGATGCCACTTTGTGTTGGAGAACAATTTAAAAACAAAAATAACAGAAATACAGAACTCAAAATACTTATACTTTATTATTCAAATATACTTGCAATACAAAATGAAATTACACAATAAATACATAAATTAAAATGATACTAACTTGAGTGAATCAAAGGTAGAGGCTAGAGCAAACGCTATGTTCTTTAAACAGTATTTTCGTCTCACTCTTGTGCTTGTGGTTCTACAATGTATGCCCGACCACGATACAACTACCTAATTCTACAACCCACACTGGATTATAGAATTCTAGCGAATTGTTTTGTGTGTTTACTCTCTGAGAATCTGTACCGAAGAAAAAGAAAGAAGAAAATATGATGTTTTGATGGAACTGAAGACTCCAATTATATAGGCTCGTTCATACCTCTATTAATCAAAACATTTTTAATTAATTTTAATTCAAAACTTAATTCAAAATTAAAACTAATTGATTCGATTAATATTAATTTATAATATTGTTATAATCATCAAGCCTAATCCACATAATTGGTTGCCCAAACCTCAATCCTCATTCCAAATGATCCAAGCCCTAACCGCTGGCAGGAAGGACTAGACCTATTGTTTGGGCCCAAAATAATAGTTTGGGCCAAGGGTAGGATCACTCTCGGCCCGGGAGGCCGTGCGGCGAAAGGGCCATGGATCGTTCAGCTCATGGGCTTCCAAGCCTAGGTCGGTTAAATAAGAACGCAAGCCGAGTCCTAGTACAATAGGGACTCTCGACGGGATCAGTAATCCAGAAAGCGAATCCGGCTCAGTTAAGGACTAGATTCGTAGTCCTAGTGGAGATAGGATTGGTCGAGGTGATGTTGATCCAGGGAGGGAAACCTAGTCCGAATAGGATTGTAACTCGGGCTCGAGGACCAGCGCTATAAATAGGGGAAGCTGTGCATTAAGGAAGCCCCCTGCAAATCAACACAAAATTGCCCTGCGCAAATTCTCACAACTTGTGATTTTTCTTTTTCCTTTTCGCTTACACATCTTCCGTTGGCATCAACAGCACTGTGGGAGCAACCGGTGATATCTTAAGTCGGCATAGATAGCTCTGTCACCGTAGAATCAATCGGTCTCGCAGTATCTTCCGTTGGCATCAACAGCACTGCGGCGAGAACGGTTGATTACCTATCCAAGTCTCGGTCGAGAAGGGTTTCTGAACCCTTATTGGTCGAGGTCATCTCATCAGCCTTCTTGGCGAAGTGAGGTGTTACACGTTATTACGTTCGGCACATTGAAAGCCGAATTTGATATTGAACTTCGTAAGAATAGTAACCTTGTCTTCAGGTTCGAGAGCCCAAGAGGCCGATACGTGTTCCTTTCTCGGCCGCAATCGCAAGACGCAGAAGTCAGCCGCGCACCCAAAGCAACATCAACAACTTTACTCCTCGGTCGAGCTCGGCCGACGAGTTGGCACGCCCCGCAATCACCGAATGACGTAGTTAGCTTATAGATTACTCGGCCTGCGCGCCACGTAGGCTTTGTAGTTTTTAGGGTCAACATTTTGGCACGCCCAGTGGGACCCAGTGCTAGACTACGAAGTTCATGCCAATTGAAACACGATCGGTAAAAAAGAAAACAGCTATGGGAAAGTCGACAGCCGATTTACCGAATCAGAACATAGGACAAAGTGTGCCGCAGGCGCAGAATCCCCTTAGCGCTGTGACACCTGAGTCCACGAGCGCGACTCGCCGAGAGAGAGAAGTTAATCTCGGCGGTCAACTACGCGGTCTAGAAATCCCTAACAGAAACACATGCGTTCTCAATGAAGGGATCGTAGAAGAGTGCGATGAGGATGGTGGTGAAGGATTTGATCCGCCAACAAGGTCGTTTCTTCGGAAGCGACTAGACGAGCAATCTCGGTCAGTCGAGCAGACGTTTAGTCGAGGCATTGACAAGCTGCATGACGTGATACCCAGTTCCAATGAGCGACAAACCAAATTGCTCGAAATGTTGGTTAGTAAAGTCAGTGACAGCAGGCCTTTCGATCTTCTACAGCACTTACCATCAGGAAACAATCCGTTACCAATTGTACCGACCGAACCTATTCCTGCTCGGCTCAAACAAATTGACTTGGAAAAAAGAGGAGGGTCGAATAGTAGGTCAGACGGAACCGACCAGAGGGTCGAAGCAACACCTGTTGACATGACCGAAGTTCAGCGGATGATCGACTCGGCCATGAAGAAAGGGCCGAAGTTTCCTAAGTTTATCCATCCGTACCCGGCCTACGTGGAAACATTCGGATACCCGAAGGGTTTCAAGATCCCAGATTTTAGCCTTTTTGCCGGTGAATCGTCTCTGTCCTCGTTGGAGCACGTGGCTCGTTTCACCGCGCAATGCGGGGATGTTAATAGTGATTTCCATAAGTTACGGTTGTTCAACTTCTCATTGACCGGTTCAGTATTCGCCTGGTATATCAATCTCCCTCCTAATTTCGTCCAAAACTGGGAGGGGTTGGTCGAGAAATTCCACGAGCAGTTTTATCGGCCAGGAATGGAGATGTCAGTTTCCTCATTAGCAAGGATGGCTCAAGCATTTGATGAGTCACCAATGGATTATCTTACCAGGTTCAAATCAGCCAGGAATTGGTGCCGAATGCCTTTACCCGAAGTCGAATTTGTCAGGCTTGCTTTGAACGGCCTCGACGTCGAATACAAAAAGAAATTCTTGGGGGCAAACTTTCGGGATATGTACGAATTAGCCCAGCATGTCGAGCAGTATGATTACTTGCTCCGCGAGGAAAAAATTTCGAAGGTTCCAACTCGGGGGACGATTTACAAGAATCCTACTGTCAATTATGCATCAATCGAGGATGAATGCGTTAGTGTGGATGCAGCTGAGATAGTGATAGATAAGCCGTACGTCTGCAAGGCATTAACTCAAGTTGACTCTAGGGAAGTCAAAAGCCGTTCGGCCACTGAGGGAACGTTGAAACTGTCAAAAGTTTATACTTTTGATATTACAAAGGCTGACGCAATTTTTGACCAACTGTTATCAGCAAGAATCATCAAGCTTCGGCCTGGTCACAACATTCCCAAGGCCGAAGAGCTTAAAGGAAAGGTATATTGTAAATACCACAATTCAAGCAAGCATACGACAAGCAATTGTGTCGTGTTTCGAGACAACGTCCAAAGCTGGATTGATAATGGCAAATTGAAATTTCCAGAGAAGAAGATGAGTGTTGATACTGACCCGTTCCCCACGGCAACAGTAAATATGGTTGATGCATGCCTACCTAAAGATAAAGGGAAAGGGAAGGCCGAAGATGTTGTGACGCAACGCTTTCGGAATCAGAATTCTCGGCCACATTTCATGGCCGATTTTCGTTCAAACAAACCACCTACAGCTTTAACGGGACCTGCTATTGTCAAACCTATGGTAGATTATACCACCGATGAAGACAGTGGGACAACGGTTTTGTGCAGCAAATGCAGAGCCAAGGTCGGTAGTGAGCCAGAGGAGAAGCCCTCTTCGCTTATAACGGAACGACCTACGGCCGCAATCCAACAGAAGGTTGCCGAAGTAGGCCAACATCAAGGGGTTTTTTATAGGCTCAGTCCTAAAGTACGAATGGAAGAGACACCCCCGGTCAGGCGGCGCCTCGATTTTGATGCTTCATTCTATGACGATGATTACTATAAACGTAATTCTAGTAGTTCAGAATCATCGAGGAGCCAAAAAACCTTCAAACCTCCCGAACCTAGAGATCAACGTTGGTATACATATCATTCTTCGAAAGGCGTCTACACCGCGTTGTCCAAATCTCAGAAACGCCGGCATCAAAGGATAGATTGCATGGCCCGCCGACGGGCAGCCCAAGAAACTTCGGTCCCTAAATGGCGGCCGAAGGACACAATGGCTACTGATGATGAACGACCACCTCCAGCCATTATGACAGAGTTGGCTCAAGGGAGACGGCTGGTCGACCAAGATGTCGAAACCACGTTTGAAGATGCCGATAAACGGATCAAACTTCTTCTTCGACCAGGGGAGATGAAGGCGCGCCTTGAACATTTCAGGCAAGAGGCCGAAAGCAAATTAGCCCCGCCGGCTATACAAGGACCTTTGATCAAGATCCGACGGAATTTGCACCCCCCGTTCCTTAGGGAGGCTTTGGAGTACATGCGAGAATTCCATAAGAAACATTCGGCCAATGATCTGTATGGCTTGCCAAAGGCGTGCCAGGACACCATTGATCTAGTCCTGACTTGTCCTGATGCCGAGCGAATCATCCAGAAAACCTCAGACCCAGGGCTGAAAGCAAGGTTCCAGCACATACGAGAAGCTCGTGTCCTTGGATTTGAAGTCGACCCATACACTGATATTGATGCAGCCGACCTTCCTTTCTCAATGGAGGACCTTCAATATTTACGATATCACTTCGAAGTATTCTCGACTGTTTCGCTCTTCGGCCTTACGACCGATGAAATAGCACGTGTTGCGCGTCTGGATGCTTATCTCGACACTAGGGATGCCCGGCTACACTACCAGGAGCAGGTCCTTACCCCGAGCACATTGTCGATCTCAACCTCACATGAGGTAGGTACGCAGAACCAACAAGAAGCAGCACCGCAGGATCAAACCATCGAAGAAGGAACAGAAGAGTCTCGTTGTCCAACCTTGACAGCAACAGAGTCCGCGGTTGTCGACCAGACCAGAGATGAAGCTAGTGAGGAGGGTCCTAACCCGATGGGCCCGTCAGTCCTAGATAACATGGAAATCAGTATGGTCCATGTGTTACCCGCCGATTTTCAGTCAAGCACGACCCAACCGAATTTCCTCGATGGTGACGTAGTCGCCGAAGAAGCCGGCCATGTTGATTTTGTATCTGTTGTTGAGGTTGAGTCAACAACAAAAGATGATAGTCTAAAGGCGGCTTTGGCCGAATTGTTTCCTCGTTCATCATCGGCCAAACTTCACCATTTAAAGCCTTTGTATGTGACGGCCCATATCGAGAGGTATCCAGAGTTTTCGTCGACTGTGGAGCTACCGTCAATATCATGCCTCTGAACATCATGAAGGCCTTACGTCGCTCGAATGACGAACTTATTCCGTCAGGGATCACAATGAGTAGTTTCGTCGGCGACAAATCCCAAACCAAAGGTGTACTTCCGTTAACTGTAAACATTGCTGGTCGCACTCACATGACCGCCTTTTTCGTGGTTAATTCCAAAACCGAGTATAATGCACTGCTCGGTCGAGACTGGATTCATCAAACCAGCTGTATTCCTTCATCATTGTATCAAGTGCTTGTATTTTGGGACGGCAACTCGGTCACTGTTCACCCGGCCAATAGCCAGCCCTTCGAAGCTAACATGATCCAAGCACGGTACTATGATGACCACGTCGGCTACATTACATTGCAAGGCTTCAATGAAGAAGGACGGCCGACTCGGATTTCGGTTCAGCTATCGAGGTTGGCGCCGAGACTGTCCAGCAGGATTCGGCGAGACTCAGATTAGCCAATTTCCTCCCCGAAGCTGATGTTTGACACCGATCGGGAAACACGTAGGGCCGCGGTTTCATCTACTATGGAACGACTGCTGGCCCATTGGTATACTATATCTAAACAACCAAATTCGGGAGTTAACCTCGTCGAGTTCCTTGCTGAAGGAGATAATGGTCCTGTCTTGTCTCTTGATAAAATTCAAGCTGCCCCGGCCGAACTCGAAGATCATCAGCCCCAAGTTAAGGACCCCTTGGAAGAGATTAATGTTGGGACGGCCGATGACCCACGGCCTTTGTTTATTAGTGCGTTACTTCCCCAACAAATGAAGGACGAGTTTCGTGCCTTGCTTACGGAGTTCAAGGATTGTTTTGCTTGGAGCTATCATGAAATGCCCGGCTTAGAGCGTACTCTGGTCGAGCATGAATTACGTATTAAGCCCGGATGTAAACCTTTCCGTCAGCCACCTCGTCGATTCTCGACCGAAGTGCAACTCGGCATCAAGGACGAATTGGTTCGGCTTTTGAAAGCTGGGTTCATTCGGACAGCTCGATATGTTGAATGGTTGGCAAATATCGTGCCTGTTTTAAAGAAAAGTGGTGCACTACGCATCTGTATCGATTTCAGAAATCTGAATCTGGCAACTCCCAAAGATGCGTATCCAATGCCGATCTCAGACCTGTTAATCGATGCTGCGGTAAATCATGCAATCTTATCCTTTATGGATGGACACGCCGGGTACAACCAAATATTCATTGCCGAAGCCGATGTGCACAAAACTGCTTTCCGTTGCCTGGGGGCACTCGGCACTTACGAATGGGTTGTTATGCCATTCGGCCTCAAGAATGCCGGCGCCACATACCAACGGGCGATGAATACCATCTTCCATGATTTAATTGGAACCATCATCAAAGTTTACATCGACGATGTTGTCATCAAATCTAAACTCCGACAGACACATCTGGACGATCTCCGACAGGCTTTCCTCCGCATGCTTCGGCACAACCTCAAGATGAATCCTGCCAAGTGTGCCTTCGGCGTATTGGCCGGGAATTTTCTTGGCTTCCTCGTGCATCACCGTGGGATTGAAGTCGATGAGAATAAGGCCCGCGCAATCCTCAATGCCCCACCCCCAACGACGAAAAGACAACTCCAGTCCTTACTCGGACAGATCAATTTCCTCCGCCGATTTATTGCCAACTCAGCAGGTAAGATGAAAGCGTTCTCCACGCTTTTGAAACTCAAAGATTCAGATAAATTTGTGTGGAACAACGAGCATCAGGCGGCGTTTACGCAAATCAAAGTCTCCCTCACGAACCCACCTGTCCTGGTTCCTCCTCGGCGCAGTAAGCCTCTTAAGCTCTATATCTCGGCGGTCGAAGAGTTCATCGGCTGCCTCCTTGCGTAAGATAACGACGCCGGACGAGAGCAGGCTATTTTTTATCTCAGCCGCAATCTCAGTCAACCGGAGACCAATTATCCGGTCGTCGAGAAGCTATGCCTGGCCGTGTTTTTCACCGCTTCCAAGCTTCGGCATTATATGCTCCCATCAGTTACCCAAGTCATTGCTCAGACCGACGTCATCCGCTACATGCTCACCCGACCAATCGTAAAGGGCCGCATTGGGAAATGGACCATGGCACTGTCCGAATTTAGCTTGCAGTACGTAGCCCAAGGGCCAGGCACTGGCTGATTTCCTTGCTCAACATCCCTCCCCATACGGTTTTGGGGGCAACGACGTTGAAATCGGCATGGTTCAGACGCGCGACAACCACTGGACGATGTACTTTGACGGCTCCAGTACGTCATCTTCGGCGGGCGTGGGAATTGTCATTCAATCCCTAAACCACGATCGCTGGTTATTTTCGCTTAAGTTGGATTTCGAATGCACCAACAATCAGGCCGAATACGAAGCCCTAATCGTCGGCCTTGGAATTCTTCATGACCTGCGGGCAACCCGCACCCTCGTCCTCGGCGACTCCGAACTTGTGATTAACCAACTCAATGGTTCTTTTCGTTGCATGAGTTGTACCCTGGCGCCTTACCACATGATCGCCAGCTATTTGGCCGAGTCCTTCGACGGTATTACATTTAAACATATTTCCCGGAGTCTTAATACCGACGCAGACGAATTGGCTCAAATTGCCTCTGGCGCGCAACTCTTGGGGGGCAAGTTAGGCCGAGAAATACCCGTGTTGCGACAGCTATACCCGGCCTTGGTTAACCAACAAGTCCTCCAGCGTGACAACGTGATACGTATAAGAGTCATGTCCTTACCTTCGTTGTTAGATAGAGACGACCCTGTGGACGTTTGTGCCGTCGAGGCAATACCAGATGATTGGAGAAGGCCCATTATGCAGTACCTAGACAATCCCAATGGTAAACATGATCGCAAGATGAGAGTTCACGCCACGAACTATGTCATGTATCAGAACGAGTTATACCGAAAAGGCGAAGATGGTTTGTTATTGCTATGCCTCGGCCCCCAAGAGAGTGCTCGGGCGATTACAGAAATCCATGAAGGGATATGCGGAGCTCATCAATCCGGACGAAAAATGCGATGGCTACTTCGACGACACGGCTATTTTTGGCCAAGGATACTAAAGGATTGTATCGAGTTTGCACGAGGATGTGTACAATGCCAAATCCACGGGCCTATACAAAGGGTCCCGGCCGAATCTTTGCATTCGGTCATAAAGCCATGGCCGTTTAGAGGATGGGCCATGGACGTAATCGGCAAAATCACGCCGTCTTCTGGAGCCGCTAAGCACGCATGGGTAATAGTCGCAACCGATTACTTTACCAAGTAGGTCGAAGCGAAGTCATATGCCGAACTAACATCTAAAGAAGTTTGCGATTTCGTGGAGGAACACATCGTAACCAGATTTGGCGTACCAGAAACGATCATAACTGACAATGGAACAATCTTCACAGCCGAGAGGTTTAAAGAGTATACGGCAAATTTGAAAATTCGGCTCGAACAGTCTACACCATATTATCCACAGGCGAATGGGCAGGCCGAAGCAAGTAATAAAGTGTTGATCGGCATCCTTGAAAAAATGATAAAAGAAAGGCCTGGCATGTGGCATTTGAAGTTGAACGAGGCATTATGGGCATATCGAACATCGCCCCGATCGGCGACTGCGACAACCCCGTACGCATTGACCTACGGACACGATGCAATGTTACCAGTCGAGTTAAGCATAAATTCGTTGCGATTAATCGAACAAAGTAGTTTGTTTAGCGTCGAATATAGTCAGTCCATGAGGCAGGAACTCGAAGATTTGGAAGAAGCACGACTTGACGCCTATAACTTACTGGTGGCACAAAAACGGATTGCCGAGCGAGCCCATAATCAAAAGGTGCGACAGAAAACATTCGGCGAGGGTGAATTAGTGTGGCAAACGGTGTTGCCCGTAGGACTAAAAGATCCTAGGTTTGGCAAGTGGTCGCCGAATTGGGAAGGGCCATTCGTTGTGCATAAAGTAAACGGCAAAGGGGCGTATCATCTTAAAGACCGGACCGGTGTAGTCCACAGATTACCAATTAATGGAAAGTTTTTAAAGAAATATTATCCAGTCACATGGGAAATGCGGGAATAGAAAACAGGTCCATTAAGATTGATAAGCATTTACAAAATGAGTAGGTTGGACGGTTTACAATCAAATACATTCAAGGTGAAGAGGGTAGAAGAGTGCCGAGCAGGGCTTTCAGCTCCAACCACCGTACTTCGCCCATGATGACCTGGGCCTGCCGATTTTTCTTCTCCAGCTTCAACTGCTCGACCCGTTTTGCATTCGTCGTATACTCGGTTAAGCAAGCCTTGCAGCCCGACTCGAAGTCCCTGGCAAGATCGGAAGCAATGACCGATCTTCGTTTTGATAGTTCGGCCATTTGACGGTCGAGGTCGGCCAAAACTTCCCCTTTAGCCTTCAAAGCGTCAACCTTGGGACGAAGAGCATATTGAACGACCAGGGCAGCCTGCAGGTCTTGTTCGGCCCTCAAAGCATTTTCGGAAACATTGAATGTTTCTCGAACCCGCTCCAAGGCAGTTGACGCCTGAACGACAGCCTCGCCGCTCAGCTGACCATCGGCTCCAAGGTCGTTTAGACATTCTCCCAGCAGATCAAGACCTTTGCGCTCAAGAACTTGCGACGTCGAAAGCGATAGGACTTCTTGCAGCCGGGTCAGAGCAGTTAAATCAGCAATTTCGGTTGCGGCGGCCGAAGGACCAGCCCCTCTAGGGGTGCTGGATAAAAGAGCTTTAAATTCGACCTCCCACGAAGCCTGCACACACAAATCAGGTTAAGTTCCGAAGAAGTCATGGCAAGAATAGCAAGAAGGTTTCGTTTTTTTAACCTACCGAGAGGAGACCTCGGCCATGTCCCCAGGATCGTTGCTCGAACCTAAAGAACTCAATGGCCGAGCCCAGTGTCTCAGATTGCTTCTCAGTTCACGCGGCCGATGGAGGTTATCTACGTTTGATGGCCACTGAGGCGGCCAAGAAATATAGATAACGCCCTTTGGCGCGTAGAATTGTCGGTGAAAAGAATGTACAGGCACCTGACATTTAGTATTTTCCTCGTTTAGAATTCTAAAGTGGAAAAGCAATCAAGGAAAGACGGTGGAAGATACTTACGAAGGCCGAAGTAGCCTCCTGCGGAGGAATGTGGAAGCCCTGGTCTTGAGGATGAACGGGTGATTCCACCGTTGCCTCGG
The DNA here is from genome assembly GCF_916048215.2 of Malus sylvestris. Classification (NCBI taxonomy): domain Eukaryota; kingdom Viridiplantae; phylum Streptophyta; class Magnoliopsida; order Rosales; family Rosaceae; genus Malus; species Malus sylvestris. Next base: position 1,446,783 of record NC_062264.1, read on the forward strand.
GTTCCTCGACTGGTCGTTTGCCACGGTCAGCTGTGGAGGGGCCGACCGGGACAGCTGCTTCTGAGGAAGGAACACCCTGGTCCTAAGAATGAGCAAGGGGTTCAGACACCGTCGTTGGTTCCTCGACCGGACGCTTGCCACGATTGGCCGTGGAGGGGCCGGCTTGAACCGCCATCTCGGACACTGGAGGAGGTTATCGGCGAGTATGAGGACGATGTGCCAGCGGGACCTCGTCGCTCCCCTCACTCTCTTCCAGAACGAAGACCGAGGGCTTTGGATTTTTGGGGGAGGTGCCCTCGGTCGCAGAAACCGCCTTCTGTGGGACAGGTGCCTCCTCGACGGAGGGAGGCACGACTGGTGTGCCGGCCCCAGAGACAGGCCACGCTTGAACTATCTCTGCGACCGAAGCTGGCGGTTTCTCGACCAAGGAATGGCCGGCGGCGGGAGAAGAGGAAGCACTGGGAGTCGTCGTCCCCGTAGTATGACTGGAGATGACGTGGATCTCTCGTGCACCTTTCTTCGCCAGTTTTTTTACCCGCTTGGCAGGCGGGAAAGACTCGACAGCCGGCTCGGCCTCTGGCCGAGGCCGTTTGATCAGCACGGCCCGACCAGCAGTTTTGTCCTTCTTGGCCACGACCGATTTTTTCTCGGCCGTAGCAGCGGCAACTACATCCGCTTTTCTTGAAGGCCGACTACCTGAGAAGATAAAAGCAATTCAGCAAGGCAAATCAGTATGCAGAGTTGAAAAAAAAGAGGAGAAATGAACAATTACCTTGAGATTGAGGGGCCGAGGCCTTCTTCGGTCAGTCACCGAAGAGTTTGTTCAGCACCTCTTCGACCGGAGCACCAAAGAACTCCTGGGTGTAATTTTCCCACCATTCACCGAAGGTGTCGGTGCAAAGGGTTTCTGGGGTGGCCGGTCGAAGGCGGAATTTTTGGCAGTACTCTTGGAACTCCCTCTCGGTAGTTTTACATTCCTTCTCCGAGGAATGAGGTTCACGTCCACGGCTTAGGACTGTTCGGGAGGAGAGAAGGGGAACAGGGCAACCCTGAAGATAGCCGAGTTGTCGGGCAAGGAAGTTCAAATGGTACACTTCCCAACCCGACCGTTTCCCATCGCAGCCGAGAGGGAGGTCGCGAGCGAGCACAAACGACCCCCAAGTCTGACGAAGCTCGGCATCCTCCTCCGCGCCCCACACAGAGGTAAGTAGTCTGATGGAGGAAGGATAGTCCCGACGACGACATATCAAGAATTCGTCGTTGGAGAGATCATCAAGAGCGAAGAGGTACCGAAATACCTCTTCGGCTTGGTGAGGAGGTGTCGGTCGGGAGGCCAGCTGAGGTCCAAGAGCCTCCGTTGGCGAGAAGTCAGCTATGGCCGGTCGAAGGGAGGCGAAGTACACTTGTAACCAGAGCTGGAAGACCCAAAGGGGACCATTCTGGTGTGGGTCGACCTTGTGGAGGGTCGCCTCGGCCAGGCAACGGAAGAGATGGGCGAGAATGTTGGAACTCAGTGTCAGGACGTGACCACTAGCCAGGGCTTCGGCTACCGGCATGTTCTCGACCAAACACTTGTGTACCAATAGAAGAGGAAGGCTTCATGCTCTCCCTCTCGTAGGTCCTCTTCTCCTCGGCCGGCGAAGTGAAGATAGAGGGTGTTGTAATTAAAGAAGTTCTTGTGGAGCTTCTGAATGTCTTCTTTCGACGGGATTTGACCGTCACGGTTCAAGGTCTCGAAGGCTCGTCGATCGAAAAGCGTCTTCAGATCAATATTCGACGGGTGCCCAGAGAGGGCCGCGTCGATAGGGATCCCGGTTGCCGAAGTCCCCAGAATGGCGGTGACATCAAGGATGGTGGGACCGATGGGACCAAGAGGAAAAACCAGGGTGTTGGTGGCCGAGCACCAGAAGCACAAGGCGGCTAGGAGAAGCTCCTTGTCGAGAATGACATCCATTGACGAGAGAAGGATAACGTCGTAAATGCCGAGGGCTCTCCATTGCTCGCCGAAGAGCCGTTCCATTCGAACGACCCAGGCTGCCCAGGTTGTGGTCGTCGAAGGCCAGGAGCCTTGGGGTTTCGCCGCATCCCATCTCGACCATTCAAACCCTTGGAACAAGGGTGTTAGGCAGTGCTCCTGGAGAAGGCCAGTAATGGTCGACGGTATTGTAGCCTTGAAGAGAGGACCCAAGATTTGGTGGATAGTGCTCATGTCACTTTCAAACCGTATGTTTTTTATCGAGCTCCGATCAAGGATTTTCTGGTGCTGTTCACATTCCCTGGAAAGCTTGGAGATGAAAGACGCCATTATAGGAAGGAAGCACGGCGTAAAAGGTTTTCTGGGTTGGGGGATTTGAAGACGAAGACCTGGAAAAAGAAATGTGCTGGAGAAGAAGGGCAAGAGATTTCAGAAAATTTTGAGAGCGTAAAGTGCAAATGAGAGAATTTCGGTATTTATACAGTTGTGGAGGGAAGAGCAATCGTTCGAAATTCAAAACAAAGGGAAAAATTGATCGAAGGAATCGTTGATCATGATGAACATTTGGGAAATGCAGTTGAGAAGACCGAAGGTTTCAGGTTTTGGGGGCGCACGATCGCGTGTGACGGCGAAATTAATGGCGGAAGACGTTTCGACACTTGCACGATGACAGGTGGACTCACGGATTGAGATAGTGGCTCGTGAATTGAGGTAGTGGTTAAGTTGACGGTTCAGGCAGCCGCACGCCTTAGACGTCATCATTAGGGTTGGCCGTGTTGGAGGACGCCACGTGGCGAGTTTAGTTAGCAGGATCAAGATCGTGCAATCATGTTCAATAAATGCGCCTTGGAACTCGGGCATTAGGGTTCTGAGTGGTAGATTCGCTTCTTCAAGGCCGAGGACCTCAGAAGCGAGGCGGCAATGTTTGGGCCCAAAATAATAGTTTGGGCCGAGGGTAGGATCACTCTCGGCCCGGGAGGCCGTGCGGCGAAAGGGCCATGGATCGTTCAGCTCATGGGCTTCCAAGCCTAGGTCGGTTAAATCAGAACGCAAGCCGAGTCCTAGTACAATAGGGACTCTCGACGGGATCAGTAATCCAGAAAGCGAATCCGGCTCAGTTAAGGACTAGATTCGTAGTCCTAGTGGAGATAGGATTGGTCGAGGTGATGTTGATCCAGGGAGGGAAACCTAGTCCGAATAGGATTGTAACTCGGGCTCGAGGACCAGCGCTATAAATAGGGGAAGCTGTGCATTAAGGAAGCCCCCTGCAAATCAACACAAAATTGCCCTGCGCAAATTCTCACAACTTGTGATTTTTCTTTTTCCTTTTCGCTTACACATCTTCCGTTGGCATCAACAGCACTGTGGGAGCAACCGGTGATATCTTAAGTCGGCATAGATAGCTCTGTCACCGTAGAATCAATCGGTCTCGCAGTATCTTCCGTTGGCATCAACAGCACTGCGGCGAGAACGGTTGATTACCTATCCAAGTCTCGGTCGAGAAGGGTTTCTGAACCCTTATTGGTCGAGGTCATCTCATCAGCCTTCTTGGCGAAGTGAGGTGTTACACGTTATTACGTTCGGCACATTGAAAGCCGAATTTGATATTGAACTTCGTAAGAATAGTAACCTTGTCTTCAGGTTCGAGAGCCCAAGAGGCCGAGACGTGTTCCTTTCTCGGCCGCAATCGCAAGACGCAGAAGTCAGCCGCGCACCCAAAGCAACATCAACAAATTTACTCCTCGGCCGAGCTCGGCCGACGAGTTGGCACGCCCCGCAATCACCGAAGGACGTAGTTATCTTATAGATTACTCGGCCTGCGCGCCACGTAGGCTTTGTAGTTTTTAGGGTCAACACCTATATAAAGGCCTTTGACAAATTGTTGTTTCCCGATGTGGGACAATAGGAGTCTCAAAACTCCTACACTTTGTACTTGCACTCCCTCAATCTCAACCTCAACCGTTGAGTTCTACTTCTCTGCCATCCATACTCCATTCTTTAAAAAGATTCCAGAAATTTGCTATGGCAATTTGGTACACACATTGATTCGGATCATCTGATTTATGCAAAATTAATTTGCAACCTCAATGACCCCAGAAACAGATATCGCTGCTTCTTCTTCTACATCATCATTTTTGACCCCTCTGTGTCCGTACGATGTGGTCAAGGCAAGGTTCGAAAGTAATTCTCACTATTTCCAGTAATTAAGCGAACTCGACATCGACGTGGTGCTTGGATGAGCTTTCAAAGGATCATGAATGCGATGGGGCAAACACTAGTCCCCGTTTTCTATCACGTCCATCCATTCGAGGTACAAAAACAAGCAGGTAGTTTAAAGAAAGCCTTGTTTCAGCATGAACAAGCATTTCAAGGCAATGTAGAAAAGCTCAAGTATCCAATCTCTCTGGATCGCAGTTGGAAGATGGGTACGAAAACACTCAAAAGTTTGGTCTTTCTTTTCTTTTTACAAAAACAAATGATATGTCTGCTACTTGTTAGAACCTAGCTCCACATCTTCAATGCCTGCACACACACAGAGAGAGAGAGAGAGAGAGAGAGAGAGAGAGAGAGAGAGAGAGAGAGAGAGAGAGAGAGTAACAAAAGAACAATACTATTTCATTGACTGTTGAGCTTTCCTTACAATTTGCTATTTGCAGGATATTTCCAACTAACTAAGAGCATCTCCAAAAGAGATGCCAAAATGTATACATCAGATTAATATTCTCCAACCGAAGTGCCAAATCTTATGTGGTGATGATATGTTACAGCAGCTTCAAATGTTTTTTTATTAATTATTAAATGTATTTTATTCATTTTTAATTAGTATAATCAATTTATAATTAATGTTGAGTTGACCGATGCAATTATCATACTTTTCTTCTTCTTTTCAATAAAGGAAAGTGAACAGATTACTGATTAAACTTTAAATGTCCTTTATTAAAATTTAATTAGTTTAATAATTTATTTTATGAAATAATAATTTAATTTGACATATCGGTTGGAAAACAAAACTTTAAAAGATGTCAAAGTGCCACATAAGCTGTCAAAATTTAAATTTTATGTTCAAAATTTGACACCTCCTTTGGAGATGGTCTAACGAACTAACTAACTAACTTTTGAACATCTACCATACATCTGTCGTTGCAAGATCATGCCACTTGGCAAGTATCCTAACAATACCCCCTCCCCTTGAAACACAACTTGTAACAATGAAAGAACACAACACTACCAACAAATCAGAAAAAATTATCACAATATTTCAACACTACAACAAGAAAGTTCATAATTGAGCAACTTCAAGAAACTTGTGCTTCAAATATTGATAGAGTTCCAAGTTGCATCCTCCTTTGAGTGGTTTTTCCATTGAATCAATACTTCAGTAGTAGATGCATTACCTTTTTTGATCAATCTCCTATCCAAAATAGCGATAGGCACATCTTGTAGGATGCCAGAATATGTTATCACAAACAATGGTGCAGTAGCATGTACATTTGTACCCAAATGCTTTTTTAAGCAAGAAATATGGAACACTGGATGTAACTTAGATTGCTCAGGAAGTTGTAACTTGTATGCCACCTGTCCCACTTTAGCTAAAATTTGGAAAGGACCATAAAATCGAGGTTGGAGTTTGTGGAAAGGATGTGAAGACATAAACATGTGTTGGTAAGGTACCAACCTCAAATAAACCCAATCACCAACTTCAAAGGCCTTCTCGGGCCCCGTTTGGGATTAAGGTGATTTTAAAAAAAGCCACTGTGAAAAAAAGCTGAGGGTCATTTTTGTGTTTGGTAAACTGAAAAAAAAGGGCTTATTTTGGAAGCTGCTGTGAGAATAAGCTGAAAATCAAAGGAAAAGCTGAAGCTGCTATTTGCTGCTTTGAAAAAAAGCCAATTTTTTCAAAGCACACGGAGCTACAGTGCTCATTTAATGAAAAGACACACTATCATCCTGCTTTTTTTTCCAAAAGCACTTTCACAAAAACGTTTACCAAACACTCTACTGGCTTTATTTCACAGCCGCTTATTCTCACAGCAGCTTTTTTTCAAAGCACAGCAATACCAAACCAGCCCTCAGTCCTATGTTTATCAGCTTGTACACGCATTCGACATTGAGCAGCTTCCAAGTTACTTTTGAGTAATGAAAGAACCTTGTCTCTTTCTTTCAAACTCTAATCTATTGAGTCTACCTTAGTAGTTCTACTATCATAGGCATGTATGATAGCTGGTGTTAAAACTCCATTCTGCCCAAGATAACCACGAAACCCATATCTTTGGTTGAAGGCTGCAAAAGCATCTCAAATAGGTATCCAAACACGTATTTTTTACAACTTCTGTTTGACCATCAGTTTAAGGATGGTATCCAGAACTATAACATAATGAAAAACCTTGCAAGATGAAAAACTCTTTCCAAAATTTACTCAAAAAGATCGGATCTCTGTCACTAATGATTGAATTTGGCATCCCATGCAATTTGAAGATGTTATCCACAAAAAGTTGAGCCACCAAGGAAGTAAAATATGGATGTCCTAGAGCAGTGAAATGAGAGTATTTGCACTACTACAAAATTATCTATAACTGCTAACTGGCGGTCCAAAAATCGACAAAATTACCTATACAGAATTGTCTGCGTCAGGAAATGAATTTTCTGACAAAAAATACTCTAAAACCGACAGAAATTATGTCGGATACAACCGACACAGAATATATTAATAATGAATAAATAAGAGCATTTATGTTGGCTAAAACTGACAGAAAATACTAAAACCGACAGAACTTCTGTCGGATATAACCGACATAGAATTTATTAATAACAATAAATAAAAACATTATTGTCAAATAAAATCGACAGAAAATATATTAATAATAAAAATATATATATAAACAACCACTTTTTGCATTTTCCATATTCACAGCAAGATCAAACATAGCTTCATTAGGAAGCGACTTAGGATGCGTCATGCTAGCCACTGTTACAGCATCGTTTGTTTCTACCTGCACATATTCACACTCCATTAGAATCACTTAATCACAGCAAGCATTGCTCATTCAAATGAATCTCTCCCCGAAGTCGAATGAAAATCGAAATACTTACCATGTTGATGAGATCTATGATAACGGAGAGCTCTTGGTGCGCCAGCTGCAAGTTCTCCACCATGCTCTACCATTTCCACTGCGTTGCCGCGCTCGCTTTCGAGCTATTCTTCTGCTTCTTGTTCTCGTCCTTCTCCACAGCCCAAGCGAAATCGATTCTCTGAATTAAATTATGTCGCTTCTCGTCGTAGCCTATATCACTTTAATCGAAGAAATAGATAATTAGGGTTTCCGAGAAATCAAAAGTTGATGCATGTTTGGTTGCCGAGAAAATAAAATCAGACAAAAAGAGGATAAATCGAGGTAGCGCAAGAGCTTCAGCCTCCCAATTGAATCTGGCAATGTGACAATTGTGCTTAAACTCATGTCTAGCACACACATATACGTAAATGAATGAATTATTTCACCTTGTCCTTTCCCAAAGGCTCTCAGTTGCAAGTGTTGAACTCGACAAAAGGAAGGGAAGGGAGAAAATGGGGAAGGAAGGGGGAAGGGAGCAGGAAATGATGAGAGAGGAAAAGAGAAGAGATGTAACATCCCACTCACCTTGATAATTCGAGCTTTGACAAGACAACCTATCTAAAAATCTCCATAACTTAAGCTTACATGCATACTGATTAACTCCTTTGCATGATAACAAACGAGAGCCTTTGCTCTTATTCGTACTCTCGGCCTTTCTCCCTGCTTCTCTAAGTTGCTCTTTGCAACACTGCTCTCTGTGCGTGCAGATGAAATGAAAGAGTTTGAGGGAAAAAGTGATATAAAATAGAGAGAGATTGAGTGGCTGAGAAAGAGTGACGTGAGGGAGGGGAGAGTGCATGGGAAAGTGGGGTGTGTGTCAGAGAGAGAGAAAGATGTGAGGGAAGAGAACCGGCTGATATAGGGAGAAGAAATAAAATAAAATTGGGAGAATGGGACATGAGAGAAGAAGTGAGAGAGATTTAATAAAAAGTAATGATGGGGATGTTGAAAAGATAAAAAGGTCATGATGATGTTTGTAGAAAAAGAAAGAAGGTCGGCTGATGGAAGTGGGGAAAGATCCCATTTTATGATCTTAAAACTTCATAGAAACCTAACCAAAAACGGGTTCTCACAAGAGAAAAGAAGGAAATGCAGGGAGGAGAAAATGGGGAAGGAATGGGGAAGGGAGAAGGCACCGGCGCAAGAAAGAGATGGAGGGGTTTTATGTTGGAAAATTTTCATTACTGTCGGTTAATGACACACCCCGACCCGAAATGTCCACTAAGACTCCGAAATGTCCTCTAAGACTCCGAATTGAGTTGTGCTGGCCGACACCTGGAAGGTGACGAAGCCATAAAGTGTGATGATGTGGAAAAATTGTGAATAAATTTAAACCTAAGAGTGCCTAAATACCATAGTGCACTGGTGAGTGGGAATAAACCCACTTCACACGTGATGTTAGAGCATAAGTAAGTACAGGAGAGTGAATTAAGAATCGTACCCTCGAAATTTATCTCCAATACTAAGAATCGCCACGAATCTTTGATGATAAGAAAGCTCAACTAATAAAACTTGGAGGGTGAAGACAAGACAAGGGTGAGTGGCCCTGTAAATAAAATTTTAATAGAAACCATATAAAACATTATAACCCCTCGCTGCAACACCTGTATAATTTCCAGAAAAATCATAATATACCACAACACAGCATCTCATCAGTAATATCAAATAATCATGCGATTAAGAACTCATACTAGTACGTAAGTCGGAATCACCTAGGGTGACCTGTACGACTTACCCATATCTGATCACATATACTAGTGTATCACCTATTTCATCACATATGCTAGTTCATCACATATTTCGTCACATATGCTAGCTCATCACATATGCTAGCTTATAAGTCGGGAGTCACCTCTAGTGACCTGTACGACTTATCCATATCTCATCACATATCCTAGCTCATAAGTCGGGAGTCACCTCCAGTGACCTATACGACATATTCATATCTCATCAATCAATCTAGCCGGAGTCACTTATAGTGACCTGTACGACATATTCATATCTCATCAATCAATATAGCCAGAGTCACCAATCAATCTAGCCGGAGTCACCTATAGTAACATGTACGACATATTCATATCTCATCAATCAATCTAGCCGGAGTCACCTATAATGACCTGTATAAATATTCATATCTCATCAATCAATCTAGCCGGAGTCACCTATAGTGACCTGTACGACATATTCATATCTCATCAATCAATCTTTCTGGAGTCACCTATAATGACCTGTATGACATATTCATATATCACCTATAGTGAGACCTGTACGACATATTCATATCTCATCAATCAATCTAGCCAGAGTCACCTATAGTGACCTATACGACATTACGCCTGCACACGAGTCGAAACCACTGTAGTGGTCTGTACGACAGGACTAGGTGTAAATGAATACGCTCAAGTGCTACGATCACGTGAAGAGTCACCTACGAGTCAGAACCACCTATATTGGTATGTACGACAGGCCTGTGCACCTACCTTGAATTCAAGGTGAGCGTATGGTGCGGGAGGTGAACATTACGTGAACGACTATGCCCTGGCCACGGGCGGAAGCACTAACACCGGGGGTGCAGGTTTATGAGCTTTAAATGCATCTAATATAACATGTACGATTCATAAGCAAATTGTACTACAATGCCGGAGTTGCCTACTATTGCAACCTGTACGACAGTGTTGAAGTTGCTTAAAACATAAATGTAGTCATACCATAACCCCATCAATTCAACTAATACCGTATACTTACCAGAACTTACTTGTGTGTCATGCGTTCACCTTTGCACTTCGGAGCGTTCACAATAATTATGTGCAAGGAATATACAGATAGAAATACCAGGATATAAGTCTGAAATTCAACATATCATAATATTTCCAGATATATAAACGTATAAACAAATGGTCTAGAATGCATAAACTATAATGCCCCATTCCCAAACTAGGCTATTGTCTCGATTATTCATTCTCATTTATTATATGGTTGGATCTAACGTCTCGTTAGACTGCCTACGTAACCTAAACTGGGATCAAGCCATTCGTAGTTCGCAATAGTATTTCAAAGCATTCACAGTAATCATAAGCAATAATCAATTTATAAACATTTATGGAATTGTCAATCATATATATATATATAATATACAGTAGAAAGGAAAAGACCCACTCACCTGAGGTCCACACTACGACTCCCTAGCATGCATATCGAGATATCACGAACCATCGTCGCCTATAACCAATTATCGAATCACATCTCAGAGTTCTAACCGATAAAATACATAATTTACATAAAACACATCCCTACGCAATTCAATTCGGAAGATCTGCATCACGGATTTTCGATCCGTTGCTTCCAAAGATCCATATTATACTTCTAGAATAACATCCTAAGGTTTCATTATGATCCAACGGTCGGATCTCCACCAATTGCCAAAATCAAGTGGCGGTCAACATTTTATTTTATGAACTTACAAATCCAATTCGGGAAGATCCGTACGTCGGATTCCCGACCCATAAGTTCATATGGTTCTCAAATATTACGTACTATAACATATTAAAGTTAGGTGACGATCCAACAGTCGGATCGTCGATTCATATAATGACCTATTAACGTAACGTAGAGAATTTAGATTCCAACAATCAACCTACGTCATACAACTACCAAAACTGAACTCAAGGCATCTAATTAGCCTAAGAATAACATCGACGAATACTTCAGGAATACACTAAAAGAATATTTATTACGTTTCACTACGCGTTGGTCAATGAAAGTCAACACCTTCACTTCTAGGGCTTTTTTGTAATTTCACACTTTAAAAATTATAAAAACTATAATTTTTAGGGACGGGCTGTCACAGTTAAAATCGACAGAAATATTTTCTAAAATATAAACCGACAGAAAAAAATGGTGGCAAAATCCCCCCAAAATTTTGTTACAATTTTAAAAAATAAAATAATTATTGTTTGATTTAATAAATAAATAAATAATATGTTTTTAAATAGAATATGTTTTTAAAAATTAAATAAATAATTGTTTGGTTTAATATATAATAACCCATATAAAATACGCAAAAAAGAAACAAAAAGATAATTATACAATGAAAATGTCATCACACAAACTAAATATTGTCTAATAAATACTTGAAAAACATAAATAAAAATTTAGCACAAATTACTTTTCCCACTTCAAAATTTAGGCAATTTTAACGGAGATATGCTCTATGAAACTAGTTTCAATGATCTAACCGTCAAACTTGTTTGTAGATACTACAGGATCACATATGTAAAAATCGCTAAAAAAAAAAAAGCATTCAGAGATTAGGTAACGGAACAAAAGTTTTCAACAGTTAGAAACAAAAAATCACAATTTAACGGTTATTTTAGCTTCGGTTTTGATGATTTTTTTACTGCCACACTCCTCGACCCTATAAGAATGCAGTGAACGAATTCGATATTCAATTTAAAATATTTACACTAGTGGATACCACAAAATCTTATTTTATACTTAATGGAAGTATAATATTAACTCTAAGTGTTTGTTTAATCTACCGTTTTGACGCGATATGCATTCTACGAAACTTTTTTCAACAATCCAACCGTCAAACGTATTTGTACACACTTCAAGATTGCATACGTAAAAAATTGTAAAAAACAAACTTTCAGAAATTAGGTAATGGAACAAAAGTTTTCGACGGTTATAAACGAAAAATCACAATTTAACGGTTATTTTAGCTCCTATCAGAATGCATTGAACAAATTCGATCTTCAATTTAAAATATTTACACTAGTGGATACCACAAAATCTTATTTTAAAATATTTACTCCGAGATCGCATACGTAAAAAACTCGCAAAAAAAAACATTCAGAGATTAGGTAACGAAACAAAAGTTTTCGATGGTTATAAACGAAAAATCACAATTTAACGGTTATTTTAGCTCCGATTTTGATGATTTTTTGCAGCTACAGTCCTTGATCCTATATGACACATCCCAACTGAGATCAAGGCATGCTGGCCGTCACGTGACAGTGACGTAGCCATGTGCACAATGCGGAAGCAATAATGATAGGAAATATAAGAACAATTAAAAACTGAATTACTAGAGTGCACTACTAAACTAGAAGTGACAGGAGTTAGTTACAAAAGTAAGTACTCTTAATCAGAGCATAATAAGTCTAGGTGCAATCCATTAGGACAAGTACTAGTTATACAATACCAGGAATGTCCTACTATTATTTAGATAGGTCAGAACTGCCGACGTCCTCAAGCCACCAACAGCAAGCTTACTTAAAACCTGGAGGGGCGCAAAGCAGAAAACGTGAGTGGGCAAAAACAAATGTTTTACAAAATCATTTCATTTATCAACATATCTAACCCCTCGTTGTAAAACATGTATAATTTTTCCGAGAATCAAGATATAAGCATATACATAAATATATATGAAATCATATCAATTCAAATCATGCTTCAAAAAATCATATTCATATGTATGCCATGCCAAGATATAACAGAGTAAGCAATTCAGGTAAGAATAATTTCATAGAAATATAACATGTTCGCTGGAACCCCTGTGGTAGTCTGTACAGCTGAATTCATAGCTCAAAAGTCACTCTAGCCGGAACCACCTAGACCACTAAAATCTCTCTGCCTCTGGAACCTAGGGTCTCCAGTAAATCTACCACCTCTCCTATGCATATTAGTACTCAATCCTCCGCTAGAAGAGCTGGAACTGCCACCACTCCTCTTAAAGTTCTGGGTCTTGCGAGGTCCCTGAAATGCTTGCCCTTTTCCTTTATCATCTCGTCTCTGGCCCTCATTCTTTCCTTCCTCATCTTTCACTTTTTCTGAGTCCTCAATCCGCAGTAGAACCTCATAAAACTCTTGGTAAGTGGCACAGGGAGTCGATGTCGCTATGGAACGCCACTTCTTCTTAGTACCCAATCTGAAATGACGGAATATCTCAACCGGATTAGCAGCAACTTCCGGATCATATCTCAACAGATTAGTAAACATCATGTAATACTCATTAGCTGACATATTTCCTTGCTTCAAATGGGTAAACTCCTATTTCTTACGATCAATATACTCAGGAGGAATGAACCTTTTTTCGAAACAACTCTTTAAACACTCCCCAGTCCGCAATCTCTGCTGGGGTCAACTGGTAAGACTCCTGTCTCCACCAGGATGCAGGCTGCTCTCCCAAAAACCAGGTAGTCGTCTCAACCCACCTATTAGGAGGAAGATTCCCCTGACTCTGCATCACTAGAAAGGTATTCTCAATATGATTAAGCCATTTTTCCGCCCCCTCATGTCCTTCATTTCCAATGAAGTGATTCAGTTTCAGGTTATACATCGTCTCAAGATGTGTCCTCTGGGGAGGACGGAATGCAGACTAAATAGCAGTAATTATAGCTTCCCCTAATTGAGCAATATCAGAGAAACTAGGCTCAGCTGAGTGACGGGGCTCTCTACGAGGCGGCATAGTTCTGACATAAGACATCACAAGGATTAGAATATTCAAGAATTATACAGGACTGCTAAACCTAGGCTCTGATACTAAACTGACACACCCCGACCGAGATCAAGGCATGTTGGCCATCACGTGAGAGTGACGTAGCCATGTGCACAGTGCAGAAGCAATAATGATAGGAAATATACGAACAATTAAAAACCGAATTACTAGAGTGCACTACTAAACTAGAAGTGATAGGAGTTAGTTACAAAAGTAAGTACTCCTAATTAGAGCATAATAAGTCTAGGTGCAGTCTAGTAGGACAAGTACTAGTTATACAATACCAGGAATGTCCTACTATTATTTAGATAGGTCAGAACTGCCGACGTCATCAAGCCACCAACAACAAGCTTACTTAAAACCTGGAGGGGCGCAAAACAGAAAACGTGAGTGGGCAAAAACAAATGTTTTACAAAACCATTTCATTTATCAACATATCTAACCCCTCGCTGTAAAACATGTATAATTTTTCCGAGAATCAAGATATAAGCATATACATAAATATATATGAAATCATATCAATTCAAATCATGCAACACAAAATCATATTAATATGTATGCCATGCCAAGATATAACAGAGTAAGCAATTCAGGTAAGAATAATTTCATAGAAATATAACATGTTCGCCGGAACCCCTGTGGTAGTCTGTACAGCTGAATTCATAGCTCAAAAGTCACTCTAGCCGGAGTCACTACAATGACCTATATGGCAATATACTGCACAAAAGTTGGAACCAAACAAAAAGGTTTGTACGACAATAATGGGTGTAATACAATCATGCTTAATACTACTCTCACATAATAGCTGGGCGATAAATCGCTAGTCACCTACGAGTCGGAACCATAATTAAGGTCTGTACGACAAGACTATGCACCTAAATCGGATCCAATATGAGCATATGGTGCGGGAGGTGACATAATAAAGAGGCATGTGCCATATCTATGGCTAAATCACAATCACCCTAAATGCAGTTTATTGAGCTCAACATTATTCAATCACATATCGCATTATCGACAATTCACATAACCAAACATAACTCACCTGAACTTACCTGAGCGTCCACAGCACCACAATTATATATATAACGCATCACATACCAATTCATACTTGAATTATAACTTATATGCATGGCATTTATGGCATACTATCATTTTAAACACATATTTCTGGGAAAATATCAAGTATATAAATATATACTAAAAACCAAAAGCCCACTCACTGGTAAGTCGAAGGGTCGTAGCCCCCGCGTCGTCCTTGGATACGCTCGTCCTTGGGATAAGTCTCACCTATATGCGAATTAACTATAAAAACGTTATTTTAAAGCATATAGACAAAACTAGCTAATAACTTCTCATACAATGCTTAAATGGGTATATGAATATACCACAGTGACCTACACAACCTCAGGATCATCCCCAAATTTTTTAAATAATTTTTGGACCCCTCACGCGTCGGTAAGGGCACGGCCCTACACGCTCCCACGCGCGGCCACGTGACAGGCATACTAACGGCGTCAGTCAACGCCGTCAGGAATATTTCGTCGAATATTCGTTTGTTCCTTAATAAAACTTAACGGTGTGACTTAACGCCGTTAGAATATTCCGTTAAACTTAACGGAATATTCGGTCTTCTTCTTCCTTCGAACTCCGGCGACCGTCACCGTTGCCGGAAAACTGGGAATTTTTCAAAACCTTATATCTCGACCATTTTTAACCCAAAATGCATGAAACTTGAACCAAATGAAAGCTCTCGATGAGTAAAACAACGTTATACCTGAGTTGGGTCCTAAAACCCATGAGATCTCGTCGGAGAAAGCTCGAATCTCCGGCCACCTCTGCAACTTTTTGAATTACGGCTTTCCGACTTCCAAATTTATCCAACGAACCACTCCGAGCCTCCTTAGGACCTCCTAAAGCTCTCTATGAGCTTAAAAACTCCTAAAAACCACGCATTAATTAGTGCATGAACAGTACTCAAGATCGGGGTTATGATTTCTCGGGTTCTTAACGTCCAAATCACCTCAACACTTCTCAAAAACTTAAATAAAGTTGTTTAGAACTTTTCTTAAGCATTAAAACACGTTAAAACATCCACGATCAAAATCAAGGTACTATACCTCACACCGGAGCTTCTGGTTCCTCGAGTTTCCATGAACTTTTCCTCGAACTAAAGGTACCACTTGACTCGTGGAGTCACCAAGAAGACGATAGTGACCTTAAATCCCTCGATCTGTGAATGGTAGATGGTATTTGAGAGTTTTTCGTACGGTTGTACAGACAATGGTAGAAAATCCGAGAAGGAGGAGAGAGAGAGAGGGTACACGGGTGATGTGGGGGTGTGTGTGTGGCCTAAACTTGTCCAACCAACCAACTAGAACAAAAGAAACACTTTGTTCTAATTGGGTCCAATAATAGAGGAATAGAACTAATTAGTCCACAACCTTAAGTCAAAACCACAACACCCCATAATAATTCTCAATGTCCAAGGGTATTTAGGTAATTTCACGCCATCGATAAATAAATAATACACATCTCCGGGATGGGCTGTGACACTATAAGAATGCTATGAATGAATTTGATCTTCAATTTAAAATATTTACACCAGTGGATAAATCTTATTTTATACTTAATGGAAGTATAACATTAACTCTTAAGTGTTTGTTAAATCTATCAATTTGATAGGATATGCATTCTACGAAACTAGTTTCAACGATCTAACAGTCAAATATGTTTGTATAAACTCCGAGATAGCATGTGTAAAAAATCGCAAAAAAAAAAAAAAAATCAGAGATTATTCTGGCGGCCGTCCAAAATTTTACTTTGTTCGTGTCGGTTATATCCGACCGGGCCATGAGTGAAAAAAAATATTTAAAAAATGTGTTTATTTATTTATTTATTTTTAATCAATATAACATTTTAAAATAATAAAATCAGACATGATAGAGTTCATCAGATGTTCATGTGTGTTTATGTGCCTGACAATGTGCTTTGTGACGCATTGAAAAAAAATTGTTTAAATTTCTTGGTATCTTGTCCCTTGCCTGTGAGGGAGCATAATCCTTATTACAAAAATGATAGAGCTTCAGATTGTAGTATGTTGTTATTATTCTCTCAAAAAATTTATGGCTCGTAGGAATTGGGTTCATTAGACTCTAGGGTTATGAGTGAAAAAAAAAATTAATATGTGTTTATTTATTTATTTGTAATCAATATAACATTTTAAAATCATAAAATTTTCATTTATGTCGGTTATAACCGCCAGAATACTAAAATAGTCAATTTCTGTCGGTTATAACAGCCACCATTAACTTAAAAACCGTCAGAATCTGTCAAAAATATTTAAAAAAAAATTCAAAAATACTGTCGGTTATAACCGATAGGATTTTTTTTATATCCACCGCTAAATATCCGCCAAGACTTTATGTTAGATATAACCGACAGGATTTTTCTAATATCCGCCACTAATTAAATGATGTGTCGGATATAATTTATCCAACATGATTTTTCTAATATCCGCCACCATCATCCGCCACCTAAAGCTAATATTGTAGTAGTGTTGGAAAGTCTATCAACTACAACCCATATCACAGTCTTACCTCTGCATGGAGGTAGTCCTTCAACGAAGTCCATAGAAATATCAGACCAAATCTTTGTAGGAATTGGGAGAGGTTATAAAAGGCCTAGAGGTGAAAGAGTTCATATTTACTTTGTTGACAAGTAGAACAGCAAGCTACCAAGTCTTTAATATTCCTTTTCATGCCTTCCCAGTAGAAACATCTTGATATCCTTTTTTAGGTCTTCAAAAACCCTTCATGTCCAGTACTTGGGGTAGCATGATGCTCAGCAAAAATCTTGTCCCTCCAAGAACTGGTGGGGCTCAATACAATCCGACTCTTGTATTTCAAGAATCCATTGTCTACTTGAAATTTCAGATTGGTAATTGGAGCAACATTCTCATCCTTAGCTAATACACTTTGAGTCTTGGCAATGATCCAATGATCTCTTTCAATATGCAGCACAAATCAGCCATCCATTGAGAGTAAAGGTATGAGAATGCCAACAGTTGCATGTTATCCAATGAGTGCAGAGGAGAATCAAGTGTCAATGGGGACAGTGCATCTGCAGCTTGATTATTGCACCCTTGTTTAAATTGAATTTCATAGTCAAAACCAAGAAGTTTAGTCACCTATTTTTGTTGAAAAGGAGTGTGAGCCCTGCCTTGAAGAAAGTATTTGAGGTTGTGGTGATCTGTTTGAATTATAAAGTGATTCCCAACCAAATATGATTGTCATTTATGCACAACATGTAGAATTGCCAACATCTCTCTTTCATAAGCTGATAAAACCTGGTTTCTTGGACATAAAGCTTTACTTGTGAAAGCTATTGGTCTCCCCTCTTCCTGCAATGCTGCACCAATCCCATGCCCTGAAGCATCAATCTTTATGATAAATGGCTTACTGATAAGCTCATTTTTATATATATTTTACATCAAATTCACTTGTCTTTTCTTAATTAGTTCCTTTTATTTTTTAGCTATTTACTTTGTTTTTGTGTTTTGTAGGATTTGTCAAGCAAAGAAAAGAAAAATAGCACAAGTGGGATTTTAAGTAACAAATTTGTCAAAACTACCTGTAGAGGTCAGCTGACTTTGGAAGCAAGTTGCAAACAGCTCAGAATGAATTAGAGAATGAGCCTTATATGCTTGGAAAGCTACAGATGTCTATTTTCTAGGGCATTTCACGGATTGCTAATATCAGTTTGGTAGAAGAAGTTATGGTCGTTTTAACACTGAAAGAATCCCATGAGGCTGAGCAGTTTGTAACTGACAAGAAAGCATTGAAAGCAATAAATCGAATAAATCTAGAAGCCAAAACTGATGCAGCCAAGAACAAGCCAGCTGATACCTATTCAAATATCAGAGGAAATGGAATTAAAGATGAGGATTAAGTGGGAGTAATAGGCATAAAGGCTACCTAAAGAGTTACAATTGTTTTACCATTTCCTCTCACTTATTGTCATCACTAAATGGCTGTTAGTAAGGTGAGTTATGGAGAAGAAACTAGGGCAGCAAGTAAGAACAAAAGAGCTGCAGGTTGCAGCAGCAAAGAAGAAGAGAGAAAAAAATAGAACAGAAAGAAAAGGCAAGGCAGCAGTGTTGGGGAATGAAGGAAAGGCAGGAGGAAATCTTGGCATTCTCTTCTTTCGGTTTTATCTTCTCCAACTCATGTCTTTCTTTTGGTTTTATTTAAGGATTATGTGTAACTAATTTTTAGTAGTTAGGGGCTTTTTTAAAGCTCCGAATATGATTGCCAGTTTGTTATGACATTTCGTTTGAATTACTTTTATGAATGGATGAAAATTGGTTCACTACTTGTCTCATCGATGAATTCTTTACGTGTTTTCTACGGATGCATACTTAGTAAGCATATCTAGGATTCTAATGCTATGAATATGTGTGTGCCTTCCCTTGTCGAAAGAGGACCTACATATGTTCTAGAGTAGTACTTGTTAATTGCGATTAACATGTGAACTAATTTCTAGGATAAGTAAGACAACTCTAGTACTTACGATGCCTTGTGATGACTCAAAACTCTTTTCGTTCTTAATGATTTCTACTTGTTAAATCTATGAACACGTCATTCTAGATTGCATGCTAGGGACTAAGTTAAATTGAAAACGCCATTCTCTTAACATATTACATAAGAAAGAGTAATAGGTTGAGTTCTAACATTGAGCCAACTTGAGCATCTTCATCTGGAAATAAAAGGAATTTGAATGAAACATAACATGTTTGCATGATTATTTGGTGGTGGATAGCAATTCCCCTAACTCGTTTTTCTTAATATGTGAACTACTTAAAATTTATTGATCATCCACACTTAAAGTGGAACAATCAAGACAACGGACAACAATCTGTTCCCAACAACTATAACCGTCCACCTGGCTTCTTTCAAGCAAGACCGCAAGCACCATTTCAACCTCAACAACAAGCTCCAAGTAAGTCTCTTGAGGATTTAATTGCTTCTTTAGCTAACTCTACTCAATCTCATCAACAGAAAACAAACAAAGCAATTGAAAACCTTGAGCGCCAAATGAGTTAGTTAGCAAGTTTGATGGGGCAACAACACCAACCATGAAGGTTACCTAGCAAAACTGTGGTGAATCCAAATGCGGAGCAGATGAATGTTGTGACTTTAAGGAGTGGAAAATAAGTTTTTGAGCAGCCAAGGATGCAAAAGAGGACTCGAAAAGATACAAATGAGCAAGGGGAGCTACAAACCAAAAATCTTGAGCAAGATGAGGCTTCAACAGAAACTGAAAAGTCTCTTAAAGCTACAGAATTGAACAAAAAAGATTCTAATAAGGTAAGTAAAGAAGTTCAAAATTCATTTAACTCATGTGTCCCTGTTCCTTTTCCTCGTAGGTTTATGAAGTCTAAGAAAAAGCAAACTGATAAGGAAATTTTGTATACTTTCCGGAAAGTCCAAGTGAACTTACCTCTTTTAGATGCCATGAAACAAGTGCCCAAGTATGCAAAGTTCCTTAAAGAGCTTTGTACGAACAAGAGGAGATTCAATGCTCAAGAAATTGTGGCATTAAGCGAGGAAGTATCAGCTGTTTTGCAGAGGAAGCTGCCACCGAAGTTGAAAGATGCCGGTAGCTTTACCATTCCATGTGTAATCGAAGGGAAAAAGTTTGGGAAAGCATTGTGTGATTTGGGGGCATCCATTAATCTGATGCCATATTTAGTGTATAAATCATTGAACCTTGGATACTTGAAGGAAACAAAGGTAGTAATCTAGTTGGCAGATCGTTCAAATAGATATCCCAAAGGCCTATTAGAGGATGTACTGGTGCAAGTGAATGAGCTCATTTTTCCCGCTGATTTTTTTGTTCTTGAGATGGAACATGACCATATGCCTGTTGCACTTCCTCTTATATTGGGAAGACCATTCCTTAGAATGGCACGTACAAAGATTGATGTCTACGATGGTACCTTAAGCATGGAAATTGATAGAGAAAGCGTCAAGTTCAGAATCTTCAATGCTATAAGGTACCCTAGTGATTTTGAATCTTGTTTTTCTATTGATGTGTTTGACTATTTTGTGTAGGATTTTAATGAAGGTGTGGGACAAGATAATTTAGAAAAGGCGTTAGTGCATAGCATTACACATGGAAAGCTTAATTATTCCAAGCACATTGAAGAAGAATTAATCCAAATAGTGTCAACTCTTGAGTTTCTTTCACCAATATGTGGTAAGTCTTCTTCCTATTTTATTTATCTTTCTACTTCTAACGAAAAAACTCTTCCTTCTATGATTCAGGCGCCCAAATTGGAGCTTAAACCGATTCCTAAACATTTGAAGTATCCATTTTTGGGAACGGATGAAACATTACTGGTCATCATATCGTCACAACTCACAATAGAAGAGAGGGAGAAACTGATCCGGGTACTGAAGGATCACAAAACTGTCATAACTTGGAGCATTGCAGATATCAAAGATATTAATCCAGCTACATGTATGCATATGATTCTGTTAGAGGAAGGTGCAAAACCAACAAAGGAAGCTCAACGCCGTTTGAACCCACTCATGATGAAGGTCGTCAAGAAAGAGGTTATCAAACTTCTGGATGTTGGCATCATATATCCTATCTCAGACAGCAAGTGGGTGAGCCCTATTCAAGTAGTTCTGAAGCGATCTAGAGTCACAGTTGTTAAGAATGAAGCTAGTGAGCTAGTGCTTACACGTGTGTAAAATAGTTGGAAAGTCTGTACAGACTGTCGAAAGATAAACAGCACCACACGCAAGGATCACTTTCCTGTCCCATTCATTTATCAAATGTTAGAAAGGTTAGCTGGTCATTCTCATTATTGCTTTCTTGATGGCTATTCTAGATATAATCAGATTGCAGTTGCTCTAGAGGATCATGAAAAGACAACTTTCACATGTCCATTTGGCACATTTGCATATCGAAGGATGCCATTTGGACTTTGCAACACCCCTGCCACATTTCAAAGGTGTATGGTAAGTATCTTTTATGGTGTGATTGAGAAAATAATTGAAGTGTTCATGGATGATTTTTCAATTTATGGTGATTCTTTTGATACATGTCTACATAATTTGTCCCTAGTTTTAAAAAGTTGCCAAAAAACTAATCTGGTCTTAAATTGGGAAAAATGTCATTTCATGGTTTCGCATGGATTAGTTCTAGGGCATATCATATCTGAAAAATGGAATTGAAGTTGATAAATCTAAAGTAGAACTTGTTAGTTCTTTACCCCTCCCTACTACTGTCAGGGAGGTTCGTTCTTTTCTTAGACATGCAGGTTTCTACCGTAGGTTTATGAGGGACTTCTCAATGATTTCTAGACCCTTGTGTTGTTTGCTTCAAAATGATGTAACATTTGATATGAATTAAGAGTGTGTGGTAGCATTCAACAAGCTTAAGGAGTTGTTATCCACGGCTCCTATGATCATGCCACCAGATTGGAGTTTACCTTTTGAGTTGATGTGTGATGCTTCAAACTATGTCGTCGGTGCAATTCTAGGGTAGCGTGTCAACAAAGTGCCACATGTCATCTATTATGCATCTTGAACACTCAATGATGCACAGTTGAATTATTCAACAACAGAGAATGAGCTTTTAGCTGTTGTATTTGCTTTAGAAAAATTTAGATCTTATCTGATTGGGACTAAAGTTATTGTGTTTTCTAACCATGCAGCTTTGAAGTATCTACTCACAAAAAAAGATGCAAAACCGCGACTCATTCGATGGATACTTCTGCTTCAAGAGTTTGACTTAGAGATCAAAGATAAGAAAGGGAGTGAGAATGTTGTAGCAGATGATCTTAGCAGACTTGTGCATTCAAACACATAGGAAGATCTCATCCCTTTACATGAGAGTTTTCCGGATGAGCAATTGTTTTCATTAAAGGCTACTGACCCTTGGCATGCATATATTATCAATTACAAGGTCATTAAAAAGATTCCGTATGATTTTACACGTGCTTAGAAAGATAAGACTGTCAAAACCGCCAAATACTACGAGTGGAATGATCTTTATTTGTGGAAATATTGCCCTGATCAATTGATTAGAAGGTGTGTCCCTGAATCTAAGTTTAAATATATTCTAACTTTTTGTCATTCTTATGCATGTGGCGGCCATTTTGGAGCAAAGAGGACAGCTCTTAAGGTGTTAGAGAGTGGTTTTTATTGGCCTAGTTTGTTTAAGGATGCGTACGAGCTTTGTGCAACATGTGATCGTTGTCAACGAACAAGTAACTTGGGCCCAAGAAATCAAATGCCACAAACCCCTATTTTGATTGTTGAGATCTTTGATGTGTGGGGCATTGATTTCATGGGACCTTTTCCATCTTCTAATGGTTTTCTTTACATTTGATTGGTTGTGGGTTATGTTTCTAAATGGGTGGAGGCGAAAGCCACCAAAACTAATGATTCAAAAGTTGTTTCAGATTTTATTAAGACTAACATCTTTGCAAGATATGGAACACCTAGACAAATCATTAGCGATGGAGGGAGTCACTTTTGCAATAAAACATTTGAAGCAT
Source organism: Malus sylvestris (assembly GCF_916048215.2). Taxonomy (NCBI): domain Eukaryota; kingdom Viridiplantae; phylum Streptophyta; class Magnoliopsida; order Rosales; family Rosaceae; genus Malus; species Malus sylvestris. The sequence continues at coordinate 1,469,939 of NC_062264.1, forward strand.
TGCTTAGGAAGTACAATGTCACACATAAGGTGTCTACACCTTATCAACCGCAAACTAGTGGTTAAGCAAAAGTATCAAACCATGAGGTGAAGCAAATTTTGGAGGAAATTGTGAGTCCTAGTAGGAAGGATTGGAGCATGCGCTTGAACGATGCATTATGGGCTTATAGGACTGCCTATAAGACTCCTATTGGAATGTCCCCATTTCGGTTAGTTTATGGGAAACCATATCGTCTTCCAGTAGAGTTAGAACACAAAACTTATTGGGCGATCAAAGCCTACAACATGGACATGAGTGTTGCCGGACAACAGAGGAAGTTTCAATTGAATGAGTTAGATGAAATCCGAAATGATGCATACGAGTCTAGTCGAATATACAAGGAGAAATCAAAGGCATTTCATGACAAGATGATATCAAGGAAGAGCTTTGTCATTGGACAAAAGTTCTTCTATTTAATTCTCGCCTTCGGTTATTTCCAGGTAGCTTCATTCTCGATGGGTTGGTCCATTTGTTATAACTAATATTTTTCCTCATGGTGCAGTGGAAATCCAAAGTGCAAAGACTGGAAACGTGTTCAAAGTGAATGGGCATAGACTCAAGCCATATTACGAGTCTTTTGCGGAGCATGATGTGGAGGTTGTAGCCCTCCAAGAACCATCTTCCCTTGGATGATTACTCTTGGTATCGTCCAGCTGGGGACATAAAAGCAAGCGCTTATTAGGAGGCAACCCAATATTTCTATTCATTGTCTTTTTATGTCATTTTCAATTTTCCGTTTGTTTTTGTTTTCTGAATTTTCTTTCGTGTTAAACTGAATTATTTCTTTTCTTTGTAGGAAAGTTTGATCATGTCCACCATTGGAGTTTATTGCATAATTGAAGTTTGGGGGTCATCATTTGATTTTATTGCAAATTGGGGAAGTTTTCAGTCTAAATGCTTTATTTTGTTTCTTACTATTTTATTTTATTTTTATTTTATGCATTATTGTGTTTTCTGACATTGGGGACAATGTTCAGTTTAGGTTTGGGGGTAAGGATTGAAAAAATGACCAAATTGAAAATTTTCTTCCCTTCGACTAAGAACTGGTTTGATTTGTGTCAGTGTTGTTTCTTTTTATTTTCTTAATTAGTTTTGTTTACTCTAAAAAAACCCCAAAAAAAACATTAAGAAAATTTGAAAATCTAAAAATAGTCTTATTTTCTTTATTGTTTTGAATTAGATTTTTGTTAGTTTCCCGACCCAATGATATAATTGGATTGAATTTGAACCATGGTGATCAAGAACTTAGTAAGCATGTATTGTGTGAAATTCTTTATTCTCTTTTTAGCCTTGTACATCTTTAATCATCTTTGAAAACCCAAATGCACATAGCCTTGTTGATGTGAAACTAAAGCATGACTTAAAGCTTCGTATGTGAACATAGTGACCATATACAGCCTATGTGAGTTTTTGAGCCTATTGAAAGTGTGTGCATTTTTCATACACTCATATTCTTTCATGTGTGATGAACTTATGTGACTTACATCTCTAGAACTTGCATAACGATCTTTTGAAATGTTTGTCATTTGATTGCATGAACTTGAAAAGGAAAGACGCATTAGGTTTACCACCATGGCCCAAATAAGCATGTTTCCTGAAGAAAAATGATATCATTAGATTACCAATTTGAGTCGTATGTTGAGCCTTTTATTTCTTATCACCAGATATGTCTACCCTTATACCTTAAACATTTTTCCTTACCATTTCCAAGCTAGCTAGTGAGCAATGTGAGATTGTCTTATGAGAAATGTTTGTGAAGTACTTTGAAGGAGTTTGGCAAAAGAATAAGTGTGGGGGTATTTCATGTTTGTATTTAGTTTTAAAAAATGTAAAAAAAAAAAAGAAAGAAAAAGAAGAAGAAGAAGAAGAAGAAAGAAAAATTGTATACAAAGCAAATAAAAAAAAATTTTAAGTTTCAGTTTAGGGGTGTGGTTAGAGGTATTAGTAGAGTGGCTGGAGAGCTTGAGTTCTTATAAATCTCAACAAGAGAATTGCTTGCAATGTAGCTTGGAACTTGTGTTTACCTATCCCTTCATTTCTATAACCCTCTCTCTAAGCCTCATTACAACCAATAAAAGTCCTCTTGATTTAAGTTTTGCAATTATGATTGTGGAGATGAGATCTTTATGCAAGCTTATGGTAGATCTTTCACATTTGATTCTTTGAGCAAAACATGTTAAACTAAACATATGTGTGATTGAGTGTATGTCTTGTGAGAAGGTCACTAGTTTGTATGTGGTGTTTTAAAAAAAAAACTTGAAATTGCATTAGCATGGCTATTACACACACTACACTTTAGGGATGATTAAAAGGTTACTGCTAACATTTGAATAAGGAAAATGAGCTTGGATTGGCTTGTTTGGTGCTAGCTAAGGTTCTTGATGATTTGTTTCCTTGAATGAAATTATATGAGGGTCACATAGGGGGAAGCTAATGTTTTTCATGTTGCTACTTTTTCATGTTAGTAAGGGAATTGCTATCCACAAATTAAGAAAACAAGCCAACTGATACCTATTCAAATATCAGAGGAAATGGAATTAAAGATGAGGAATAAGTGGGGGTAATGGGCATAAAGGCTACCTAAAGAGTTACAATTGTTTTACCATTTCCTCTCACTTATTGTCATCACTAAATGGTTGTTAGTAGGGTGAGTTATGAAGAAGAAACTGGGGCAGCAAGTAAGAATAAAAAGGCTGCAGGTTGCAGCGGCAAAGAAGAGGAGAAAGAAAAAATAGAACAGAAAGAAAAGGCAAGGCAACAGCGTTAGGGAATGAAGGAAAGGAAGGAGGAAATCTTGGCATTCTCTTATTTCGGTTTTATCTTCTCAAACTCATGTTTTTCTTTTGGTTTTATTTAAGGATTATGTGTAACTAATTTTTAGTAGTTAGGGGCTGTTTTGAAGACCCGAATATGATTGCAAGTTTGTTATGACATTTCGTTTGAATTACTTTTTATGAATGGATGAAAATTGATTCACTACTTTTATGATTGCAAGCACCTGTTTACTTAGCATAGCTTGTTTGAGAGTGAGAAATGCCTCTGTAGCTTCAAGGGACTGATAATCTTACCAAAATGGGGAATGAACTTCCTATAGTAACTAGTTAACCCCAAGAAGCCTCTAAGAGCTTTAACACTAGTAGGAATAAGCCATTTAGAAATGGAATCCAATTTCGTAGGGTCTGCAGCAACACCATCATTTGAGAATATATGACCAAAGTATTCAACTTGTGATTTACCAAAAGCACATTTAGACTGCTTTACAAACAATGTGTGCTCCTTCAAGGTGTCAAACACCATTTTCAAATGCTGCAAATGTAAGCTCCAAGAAGCACTATAGACCAAGATATCATCAAAGAAAACTAAGATAAATTTTCTGAGATGTGGTCTAAATATTTCATTCATTAAGCACTGAAAAGTGGTAGGTACATTGGTCAATCCAAATGGTAATACCAGAAATTCATAATGACCATCATGTGTTCGAAATGCAGTCTTTTAAACATCATTAACATGTATTCCAATTTGGTAATAACCTGCCCTTAAGTCTAATTTGGAAAAGTATTGTGCTCCAAACAATTCATCAAGTAATTCATCAATAAGAGGGATAGAAAACTTATCCTTGATAGTGATATCATTAAGCCCTCTATAGTCCATACACATTCTCCAAGTACCCTCATTTTTCCTAACCAAGATCACAGGTGAAGAATATGGACAGTTGCTAACTTAGATGAAACCATCTTGCAAGAGTTCTTGTACACATTTTTCTATTTCATCTTTTTGAATATGACCATATCGTAGGGCTTGGAATTGAGAGGTTTGCAGCCTTTAATTAATGGAATTCGATGATCATGGATCATGTGAGGAGGCATAATGTTTGGAGTGAGGAATACCATCTCATAATCCTCCAATAACTGATGTAAAGCTTCTTGTTGTTCAACAGAAAGGTTTTAAGAATTTTGATCCAATGACTCATAATTGACATGCTGAGTTTCACTTGGTGCAGATTCAACTTGAAAGAGAATTGCACCCATTGTTGTTTCTTGGGTTATTAACCTTTGCATTTGATATGCTGATATATCCTCAATATGTGATCCCTGAGATGTAGGACTAGTAATGCAGAAGGTTCTTGCATCCTTGATAAATTGCATATATAGTTTATCAAAATCCCACAATATAGGTCCCAAGGTTTTAAGCCACTGAACCCCAAGATGACACGCCCCGACCCCAATATCTTCGAATATCAGGAGAAGCACATGATGGCCGACACCCGAGGGTGACGAAGCCATTTTAAACATGCATATAAATCAAATATGTTGTTAGAAAGAAATATGCCAATGCAGAAACATGTTCAGAGCATACCACTAATCAAGAATAATGTGAAAGAATTATTATAAAAAGGTACGAACAAAGGAATGGGTCCTACACAGAGAATACTCGAAGATACCTATGTAGAAGTGCTCTGATGCTGGGATCGAATACCTCGACTCTAACTCCTGAAGGGGGCGCAAAACAAAGGGTGAGTGGACCAAAGTTTATAATAATAATACTAATAATAAGAAAACCATTTTCTTTCTGAACATACTAACCCCCTGTTTTGAAAGCACATATATAGTATTAGTCTACATAATAGGTTTTCTGAAAACTCTAGCATGCCATGGAAAACATTCGTAAAACATGTATAAATAAAACAATGCTCAATAATGGTGATATAGTAGCCCAAACGCAAGTCCGTAAAACCTCTGTAAATCACATCAATGATGTACTCAACTAGGGGTATCATAGTCGCCCGAAGGCATAACCTGTCCATCACCCGAAGGTGAAGCTGTATGACTCTGGGTTACGCCACAGAAGAAACATATACATAACACACCAACACTAGTCGTGGCTAGTGAAGTTGTCCGACACTGGCTTCGCTAGTGAAGCTGAGGGTATGTTGTAAATATCCTCAACTGTGTCCTATGGCTACATACCCACTAGATAAGCACCGAAAACATATCTCAAAAACTCGTATCAAATCACCAGAGCTCAAAAGCACAAAGCCTCATCTCATAAATCCAACATAAATCATATTTGTAAATCCATATAATTTCATATACGGAAATCCAATAATTCATAACCTTTAGTAAAACGTAAATTTGATAAGTCATAACTATTTTGTAAAAGCAATTTAAATAAATCATAATTTCTCCGTAACCATAATTATAAAAATCTGTAAAGCATATTATAAAACATACTCAATTCATGAAATATGAAATGCATGCAAGCCTAATATTTTATAAAACATGGGGTCCACTCATAGATATTTTGTTGTCAGGGAGCATGTAACGACCTGTGCCCAATTATTATGATTTTTATAATTTTAAAAAGTGATTTTACGAAAATGCCCTTCGAGACAAAGTGTTGACTTTTGTTGACTACCATGTCATGTCACATAAGGAGATATTAAAGAATGAAGTCGAGGGCAAAATTGTAAATTTATTTATTTCTAGAATACTTCAGATTTTTGGAGCAAAATCTGGTGGAGCCACGTGTGTGGCCCAGATTAAAAGAAAGAAAGATGGTCGGTGGAGATGGAGGATAAATGAGAGAAATGAGGGAGGAACCGGACCAACGAGGAAGGGAGAAAATGAGGAGAACCAATGGGAAAAGAGGAAATGAGGGAAAATGAGAGAAAGGGAGAAGGAGAGGAACCCGCTGGGTTCCCCATTGACCCGCGACCTGACCCGGTTCCTCCATCTTTTCTGGCGGTTTCCGTTGGTTTTTCCGTCAAATCGTCGCCACCCACCACGTGAGAAACCTTCCATGACCTGCCATCTTCCATTTCCAATCAAATGTCACTAGATTTAGACAAGAATGGAACTCATGGGTTCTGAGGGTACACGGCAAAAATCCAATGATCGTGAAGCTAACTCTGTCAACCACCACTACCAATGGACTCCCCTCAATCCCAGAAGCAAGGCCCAAGCAATGTTTAAGGCATTGGAGTGAGTTTAGAGGTCGAATCAAAACACACCCAAACCTAAGATTCCTAAGGGTTTTCATGAAATTAAGGCTTTTCCCGGCCAAATTGGCTTTGGTCGTAGGTATGAAAGTTGCTCCACTCATTGAGATATTCATTCCTGTAAAATTTGAGAATTTTTAGAAATAGTTAAATTTTCCTGCGAGTCGGGGCGGCCAACCTCCACCTGCGGCGGCTTATGGGCCGAGACGTCCCCTCACCTTCCTAGGTTAAATTTGAATACCCTGATTCCATTTGTAAGGTCCGATTGACGAATTTTCGTCGTTTGAACCCATTAAGGTCTGCCGCTTGATTATTATAGCAATCGACGATCCGACAGTTGGATCGTCACCAAACTTTTATATGTTATAATACGTAATGTTTGAGCATATTAGAAACTTACGGATCGGGGATCCGACGTACGGATCTTCCCGAATAGGATATGTAAGTTATATGTTCTATTGACAAGAATTCTAAGACATGATTTGATAATTGTTCTAGGCACCGATCATTCGTAACGCCTTGATGTTTATGCTAGGGAGTTGTAGCACGAACTCCAGGTGAGTGGGCTTTTGGTTTTCTATATATACGTATATATGCTTTACATTTTCCCAGAAACTGTTTTAAACGAGCGTATTCTTTTAAATGCCATGTCATGCTTGCATTTCATTTTATTATATGCATTGGTATGTATATGCAAACTATTGTATGACACTACGGAGGCCAGGTAAGTTTCAGGTGAGTATTGTATGATGTTAGTGGTTGCATTGGTTATGGTTATACGTAGGGGCATGTAGAGCTCATTATCCTTCACCTCGGTGTTAGTGCTCCCGCCAGTGGCCAGGGCAAAGTCTTTCACGTGAAGTTCACCTCCCGCACCGTACGCTCACCTTGGATCCAAGTTTGGTTCACAACCCTGTCGTACAAACCACATTAGGTGGTTCCGACTCATATGCAGGCATATTTAATGAGCTGTAGGTTCAGCCGTACAGGTCACGTTAGGTGACTCTGGCTGGCATATCATTTTACATTGATTTATTTCACCTAGCTTACTTATTTCATTGTTGAGATACTTGACATGGCATATACTTGGTTTTCACTACTCTCAAGCATGATTTCAATATACATATGTATTATTATTTTCTGGGAAATTATACAGGTTTTACGACGAGAGGTTATAACGTTTTCAAAAGGTTTTTATTAAAATCTTTATTTTCAGGCCCACTCACTCTTGTTTTTGCACCCCTCCAAGTTTTAGCTGTTGAAAGTCCGTATCGATAAGGATTCTTGGAAAATCTCAGTATAGGTGGCTACCTCTGAGGGTATGATCTTTATCCACACTACTGTACTTTACTTATGCTCTGAGGTCGCGTGTGAAATTGGTTCATCCCCACTCACAGCGCACTCTTGTCTTTAGGCACTTTTTGGTTTAAATTTATTCACATTTTCCACATCATAATACTTTATGGCTTCGTCACCTTCCAGGTGTCGGCCAACACAACTCGATTCGGAGTCCTAGTGGACATTCCGGGTCGGGATGTGTCAGAGCCGCTCGAACTAGAGAGGACAATGTCACTTCCCACCGACGCACCTAAACACAAATAGAGACCATTTAATAAAAGGAAAACTAACCAAAAGGGCTTAAAAACATTAAGTTTTAACCAAAAACCATGTTGCAAGTTTATTTAATGGTTAGTGCAAAGTTCAATTTTAAATCAGCCCAATAAGAATGGCCCAAGCAATAACATTCCGCTTTTGCCCTGACGGCAAGCTTTATCTCTCCCTCACTATTTCGATATCTCCATCTAATAACTGTTACCGTTTATTTCCATGTTCAATTCCAATTCCTCCATTTTTCAATCGAATCGATCGAATCTCTCTCTCCCTTTCTCTCGATCTCACCACCCAATATGTATTTTTGTTTTCAATTCAATTTGAGTTCCACCATTTTTCAAATCAATCGAATCGATCGAATAGGATAAGCACGGGTGACCTTCTCAGCATCGATTCTCTGGAGCTTGAGTTCCCCTGTCAGTATAACACGTTACCTTTCTCTTTCGATCTGGTTTTTGTTTTCAAAAATTTGCATGTTGCTGTTTCATTCCTGTTTTCAATTTATGATTTTGAATCTTTGCAGTTGAATTTCTTTTGCATACATCATTAGTTCTCAAACACTTGAGATTTCTATGAATCCAATGGTCTATTGCAACACCAACTGCACAAGTTCTTGGTATTAACAAGCCTTTTCTCTTTTATCTTTAAATTGTGGCTTTTACATATCTTTCCCTAAAATTACAGAAAAATAGGAAAATAGATTAGAATTGTGTTTTCACGTTTGGTTACTGTTTTTTGAATTGTTCTTTTCACGTTTGGTTTTTGAGTGTTTTATGCATTTTGGTTGTTGGCTTTTTAGTAGTTGATGAATCGAGCGTTCGAAAATCAAAAGCGAGTTGTGTTTGCCAGTTTCTTTAGGTGCTGAATGATTCCGTTAAGGCGAAGTTTATCGAAGAGCATCCGGAGAGGTCAGCCCATCCTTCTTTTCTCAGTTTACCTGTAGTCACTCAGGTATGGATTCTGCTAATAGCCAAATTATGCTTACATATTTCCATATGACCATTTCAGAACAAGTTTTCTCCTTACATTCCGGCATTCTCATTACATTGTTTTTTTTTTAATGAGCATGTGATTTTGGTACATTCGTAAAGAAAATAGTTCAGGAAAATAAAAGAGGAAAAGAGAAAATTGTTAGGTTGTGCAACTTGGATTGCTCTTCCTTCTTTTTTAATAGTCCTCATAATGATGTTTTTCTGGTTTTGAAATACTAAAATTAGGAGAGGAAAAGAGCAAATTCTTGCTTTATTTGGTGTGGCTTTGCTTGTTTTGTTTGAGAAGGTTTAGTTTCATACCTCTAGTACAAATCAAATTCGGGATAAGGTTTGGTTTGCTTGGGTGTTTCTGGTTTGTGATTTGATAAGGCCTCATTATCCCAATACATATGTTGGTATTCCAACCTCCTACCCGATTTGGATGCCTTTTAACATTACATGTTGAGTCGTTTATCAAGTTTCAAGTTATTAAATAGCTAGTCCACTTTTAGAATGTTTTTCTTCGAGTGTTTATGTGAACGTACATGGACATGTTTTTGTGGGTGAGAGTGGCTAATTGCCTTTTCTTTTCCTAGACTATTCATTCTGTTGTAGTCCTGGTTTTTCATGCATTTGGTGTTAGGATATATAATTAATAACAATTGCAGACCGACAGAGAGAGAGGAGAGAGAGGGAAGAGAGATAGAGAGAGAGAGGGGGGGAAGAGAGATAGAGAGAGAGAGAGAGAGAGAGAGAGAGAGAGAGAGAGAGAAATGGTTAACCAACGATATAGGATGGAGGATGGATGGGAGGGTGATTGTTCTTGTTTGCAGGGAGTCTCAGTGAATTGCGTCACAATTTTAAGTTTAGTTGGAAGGAAGGAATTGGATCTTGGGTTATAATATTTTCTTACTTGTCACGTCACAGATCTTGTTTACAGAAAATCCAATTTTCTGGATTTTCATGAATTGATTTTGTGTGATCTGAGCTTGATTCATTGATCTAGCTCTTCCTTTTTTTGTAGTGAGAATGAGAAGAACGAATTCACCAACCTCTTCTCTCGCTAAGTAAGGTAAATTGAATTGAATCGAATTGAATTTTCTTGTTTTTTTTTATATTTCTCTGTTTGGTTGATGAAAAAATTGGTACTGAAATCTGTGTGAATTTGTGTATCTTGGATTGGCACTTTGATGGAATTTGATCTGACAATGCATGTTGTAGTGGAAGAGAAGCACATGCTCAAAGAGGAAGGGGAATGAATCGCATGTCCGCTGGATGGTAGTAGGTTGCTTTGCAGTTTCAAAGACTAACTGTGTTCTTTTGTGCATCATGTGGAGTTTCGTGTTCAAGTACACATTTGTGTATATCATTGAGCCATTTAGGCAATTCATTAGGTTTAAGAGAGAAATCGATCTCTTGGAGGACGAATTATGATTTATGAAAACCCATTTTATACATTTCTGTAGAACATGTTTTAGTCTGACCTTGATTTAGGTAGCAGGTTGACTGAAAAGTCATCAACCATTCTTGTGGGTGAAATTTTGATTGGGTTGAAGCTCTTGTACACAATCCCGTATTAATAGGGAACAGAATATCGATAAACATTGAAAGTTAATCGATTTTTTTTTAATGTCAAGTTCTTTATATCTCTTCATATTTCATCTTGAATATGCAGACTCCCTTCTATCTTCCTCTTTTTTTATGAAATAGTGATAGTATCAGTGTTCAATTTAAGAAATAATGATAATACACGTGTTCAATTCTAGAAATAGTGGGTGTTCTGTTTAAAATATAGTCAATGTTCAGTTTAACAAATAGTCAGTTCAGTTTACGAAATAGTCAGTATTCAGTTTAAGAAATAGTGATAGTACCAGTGTTCAGTTTAAGAAATAATGATAACACTGCTGTTCAGTTATAGAAATAGTCAATGTTCAGTTTAAGAAATAATCAGTGTTTAATTTAAGAAATAGTGATAGTACTAGTGTTCAGTTTAAAAATTAGTCAGTTCAATTTAAGAAATAATCGGTTCAGTTTACGAAATAGGCAGTATTTAGTTTAAGAAATAGTGATAGTACCAGTGTTAAGTTTAAGAAATAATGATAATACTCGTGTTCAGTTATAGAAATAGTCAGTGTTCAGTTTAAGAAATAATCAGTGTTTAATTTAAGAACTAGTGATAGTACTAGTGTTCAGTTTAAGAAATAGTTATTGTACCCGTGTTCAATTTAAGAAATAATGATAGTACACGTGTTCAATTTAAGAAATAATGATAATACATGTGTTCAATTCTAGAAATAGTGGGTGTTTTGTTTAAGAAATAGTCAGTGTTCAGTTTAAGAAATAGTCAGTTAAGTTTAAGAAATAGTCGGTTCAGTTTACGAAATAGTCAATGTTCAGTTTACGAAATAGTCAATATTCAGTTTAAGAAATAATGATAGTACCAGTGTTCAGAAGATGAGGTTAAGGGAGTCAGACTCCACAATTACTTGCTCCCTTCTCAACGTAGGCCCATAAGGCCTCCCTCACCGTCATAGATTCGACGGCTAAACTGGAGGCTGCCCTCACTCCACCAGAACCTCCTCCCAATTGGAACTAACCACTGTTGTTTTTAATCACCCAACCCGTACCACCAATCATCGTCTTTTCTCTCCATGCACCAACATAATTAACCTTCCACCAACCAAATGCCACTTTCCTCCACACAAAATAAACACTATTTATAGAAAGATAGCAAAATAACTCACAGTATTTCTGGAATTGAACAAAATAAACACTACTTATAGAAATATAGCAATAGTACCAAGAAACAAAGAGTTTTCATTTTTTTCGTAGGTAAAAAAGAAAACAAGGGCATCAATTATTTTGAGCCTCCAAAAATGATATTCTTTCAAACTTCCCCATTTCACGATTAATTCCAGCCGTTGGATTAAATAGAAGCTTCATCTATGGAGCAGATAGAGTTGATTTATATATCCGAGCAAGTTGTGATTTGGAAGAGGCCTCATGCTTTCTATCTTTCCCGCACCATTAAATGAACCTTTCTCTCTGTCGTCCTGCACAAACTGTGAAAAACTTTAACGAGGCATTTTAGATAGAGAAAGATGAAATATTTTAGAGAGAGAGTAGAAGCTCTGTCTCTGTCTCTCTCTCATCTGTGCCAACAAACACCAAGACTTATTTAGATAGATAAATTAAATGCAGAGCTCCAACCACCACTTTCAGCAATCAAACATGTGCCTCTCACTTTCACACTCCACTTTTTATTAGCCTCTCTCTCTCTCTCTCTCTCTCTCTCTCTTTCTCTCTCTCTTATCTCCCTCTTCAGCCTAAGCCTCTGCATTTTTCTGTGGCTAGGGAGAGCTTTTGGGGATTTCCGATGTGGAACTCGGCGGAGAACGTGTTCCCGAGATCGGGGTCGTTTCGGGAGGAAGGGGACGATGAGGAGGCGCTGCGGTGGACCGTGTTGGAACGACTCCTGACCTACACCCGAGTATGGCGCAGCATTTTCAGAAACGTCGTCGGAGACTATGGAGATTGACGTCGGTAAGCTCGAGGCTAAGGACCAGAAGCTCATTCTCGACGGCTTGTTAGCTATCTCATTTCAACCGACTGAAGTCGGAAGAAATCGTAAGGTGAGAGGAAGCTCGTTCGTTGGAGGAGGTAGGCACCTTTTGAATAACAAACCTATTAATCTCTGTTTGGTGGATTAATGAGGTAGTGGCATACTTGTAAATAAAAAGAAGTTTAATTCTAACAGATTGGCTAACAGAATGGGATTTCTGTTATAGGCAGGGGCTGGAAAAAAAAATTATTTCGTTTTGGGCTTTTAATTCATCCCATGTGGGTTTAATGGTTGTGGGCCTGAAATAGAATAGTTTTGTCCTTATGATTAAATATGAAGTCTTTTTTATTAAATAATAGTATAGGGTGGTTTTTGGTTAAATTAAACTTTGTCCAAGCCCTTTTCATTAAAGCTCCCTTTAATAAAACTTTACTAAAATGTTAGAATTTGGGAAAACGGACAGCAGATTCGGATTCAGCACGCTGAAAAACCCAAGGAGGGACCTCGGGTTACCCCACGCACCGCCACGGGGCGGCGGCCTGGGAGGCTACGTGCCGAGAGGGGTGGTCGAAAAGGTCGTCGAAAAATTCGCTAGCTCTGCCGTCGACGGCAACGAAGCACAGTATCTCTGGCAGAGGCGCGTGTGCTCCACGCGCCAACCATAGAAAGTGGGCTTGGGTTCGGGTCGGATATGGGCTTTGGGTTGTTAGGTTGGGCCATGTTAAGGTTAATGGACCAAGGGTTTAGGTTACATGGCTTAAAGGTTTGGGCCAATTATTGGATTGGGTCCGATTACTGGGTTGGGCCTGGTTTTGGGTTGCAAGTTGGGTCAACCCGATTAGGCTCGTGGGTCACACCCGCCGGACTCAAGGAAGAAGAAGGCCAGATCTGGAAATTTTGGTCGGGAAACCTCCCCGGCTCCGTTTTGGGGTCAAAACTCAACCAAAACCAACGCATAATATATGGTTTTAAAGCTAGAGAAACAAGGAGAAGGAATATACCTATCTTGTGGCTAGAGTTAGCCAGAAAATGGCTCGAAAGTTGTCGGATCTCAGTCAGAATCTGGGGAAATCACCCATCTGCAATCACTTTCCCCCATTAAGGTTATAGAAAGTTCCAGATCATCATTACAAGAGAATTTGGGGAGTTCTAAGGCTTACCAAGGTCAGAACTTCAAGGAGCTCGCCGTGAAACATGGCACCGACGATGGTTTGATTTAATCAGTATAAGAGAGAAAGAGATAAGGGGAAGATAACAAGTTCAAAACTTTGTCCTTTGGTTCTGTCGTACAATTAGGTAGTGAAGGGAGTGAGGTGAAGATCGTTTGCTCATGAGGCTCGTCGGAGTACGGCGATGTGATTTCTGCTTTCTTGTGCAGCGTGCACAGACATAGAAGAAGAGATGAAGAAGATCAGAGAGACGAAGGGCCAGATGTGGTTGAGTTGGTGGTCCTGCATGCGTGTAAGTGTCCCCATTGTTGTTGCAGAGGTGAGGCACGGGAGATGGGTGAGGAAATGACAGAGAGATGAGGGAGATATGAGGGAAATATGAGAGGAAGCTGAGGGTTTGAGAGAGTCCAATGGATCGAGGGGCGAATGACACAGGAAAAAGGGGGAAGTGGGGTGTGGGCCCCACGTGATAGAAAATTATTAAAATAATAAAAATATCAAACCCTAATATCTAGAATAGTGAATTGACTACTTGCCCCTCAACTTTGTAGTTCTGTAAAATGTTCATCGTAACTCCAAATTCAATTCTATTTACGCTCATACGTTCATAGCGATGAGTACTACAAGAAAACGCTAATAGAATAGGTCATACATTGCCTGGTACGAAGGTCAACAAAAGTCAATGATTTCACCTCGAAGGGCATTTTCGTATATTCACACTATAAAATTATAAAAACTGAAATGTTTGGGGACGGGTCGTTACACAAGAACAATATCACAACCCTCCAATGTAATAGCATATAGATCTAAAACTCCTTTATATTCCTGGATTCTAATTTAAGCTTGAGACAATGTACCATGTGTCGCTACTTTACCACCATCTGCAATTTTCACATTGAACACATGCCCTGTGTCTAAATGACTCTTGAGTCTTTTACCCAATCCCAGATCTATAAAATTATGTGAGCTGCCCGAATATATCAAGATTGTGACTAGACAATTCTTAATAAAACCAGGAACTTTCATAGTGTTAATAGATGGAGGTGTTGGAGTCCCAGATAGTGCACAAGCAGTAATTTCTGGTTCATCCTCTTCTAAATCATTCTCGACCTCATTCTCTTTACTCTCCACATAGTCTTTCACATCAAGTAATAACAATTGTTTCTTTTCACAACTATGACCTCGAACATACTTCTCTTTGCAATGGAAACAAATACCATTCTTCCTACAATGATCTACCTCTTATAGGGTTAATCTTCTCACATTAATAAATCTTGAAGGTGACCTAAAATTAGGCTGAATCACATGAGGTTTATAGAAAGATTTCACCTTGAGATCAGTAAGCTTGGAATCGATTTGTTGTGCAAAAAAAGTTGAGGCTTCAAGAACATCCTTTGGCTTCAAGAGTTTCACATCGTGTCTGAGTTCTGCCTTTACTCCCCCAATGACACAAGACTTCAGTAGTGATGGATTTATATCTCTGGTACGATTTGCCAGGCATTTGAACTCGATCACATAATCGCGAAGAGTACCCACTTGACGAATTTTAACCACTTGACACCGGACTTTTGTAAATTCCTCCCAATTAGGATAATTGATTAGACATCGCGCCCATTGAAACCAATGCAAAGCTTCCCCTTCCATGTGAAAAGATGCTAACTTGACCTTCTTCGAATCCTCAATGAAGAACTCAAAGTAATGCTAGGCTTTATAAATTCACCCCGGTGGATCATCGCTGTCATTGAATCGAGGGAAGTCCATCTTCAAGAATGGCGATCGCGATTGTTGCTGGTACTAATGGCTGCAATCTTGATTCTTGAAATTGGGAACCCAATTAGGATTCGACCCATCTTGCATATGTGGATTTAATGGAGTTGCCTCTGAAGATTCTCCCACATAACCTCCATTGCCAAGCGCCATGAGCGACTGTAATTGAAGGAGAATTAGGTCGTGAGACGTCTTGAATTATGATCGCAATTCATCTTGTGAGGACTTGAACTCATCGAATTTGGTTTCCAGATTCAAAATCCTAGTTTCCATATTTTTCCGGGATGCTTGACGCGTCATACAACAAGGAAAGATTGAGAGGAATGAACGACTGGCTTGATACCAATGTTAGAACCTAGCTCCACATCTTCAATGGCTACACACAGAGAGAGTATAACAAAAGAACAGTACTATTTCATTGACTGTTGAGTTTTCCTTACAATTTGCTATTTGTAGGGTATTTCCAACTAACTAACTAACTTTTGAACATCTACCACATATCTGTCATTGCAAGATCATGCCACTTCGCAAGTATCCTAACAGTATTACCACACTAGGATATATACTCGACTAGATTTTGAACAAACACTTGATAGGCTGTACAAGATTGGTTGAGGTTCACACATTCATTGGATCTCTCTAAAATCTCATCTTACTAAATATGAAAAACTACAAATTTGTAAAGATCCTTCCACCTTCCATTAGTTTGAAATCTCTTGAAACGTTTACTCTTTCCGCCTGTGATTGGTGGCAGACTAGTGAGGTTATTTATTGTTAACTCATGTTACATGAGGTGCCTTTCTGTGATTGGTGGCAGACCAGCATTTGCAACTTTTTCACAGTAGGCTATCTAAGTTTTATTAGATTCTTGACACTGACTCATGGTTTTTGTTTCACAGATCTCTGGGCAAGACGAGCCCGCGCATAATACTACTTCTATGGTGACATCCACATCCCGTTTTCCTCACAAACTGAGGTCCGCCCCTGTACCAATTAACAGTATGGAACGCTCTCCAAATTCCATGGGTTTATCGACACCTAGATTTTCAGACTAGTATCCACCGAACTATCCCCCAGGTGATGTGTTTTCTATTTTCTTTTGTTTCATTTTCAGACTAGTATCCACCGAATTATACTGGCGTATTTGATTTCATGGTTGCTGAAACATTCTTTTTTATTCGGAGCCCACTCCCCCTGGAGTAAATAACCAATCTAATGGGTATGGATTACATTTCAATGGCAACAATTACGAGTGTAGTCGAAGAGTTATTGGGGCAACATTGGATACCATTAGTGGCACTAGGTCACGCTGCTACGATATAAGCAACCAAATGTCCTATTCTTCTTACTAGAATTTAATATGAAGATGACTAGGTATCGGACCTTTTCCATGGGTAGCACTTCTGATAAATTATCAACTTCAGTCTACTTCTCGTTGGGCATTGGGTAAATGGAATATTCTCCATTTCAGTAAGCTAGTTTGTTTTCTCAGTACTTAGTATGCCAATTCATAGGTGTACCCAGGTATGTATATTTGTTGTGCTTCCTATGTTTAGACTTGAGAAGTGGTAGTTCTGTTTGTTGTAGTCATTGTAGTTTCATTATTTAGTAGTACGATGCTTATCTTCAAAAGGCTGACGCTGAACTATGGAATTCGATAGTTCGTAGAAAGAACCCTTTAAAACCTCTTTACATTATTATCTTCTTAATGTTGGAATTTTTTTCATATTTTTTCTTAATTCTTGTATATAATCATGGACATTTAAATCAATGTTTGATGGGGTTCCATTTAGATTGTGAGACTCATACACTGTGTTCTAAATAACGAGCAGCAGATGCAATTTGGTATGATGTGCCTATGTATGCAATCCATGTGCGTGCATGTGGGCTCAATATCTATATGTCGTGATCCCATATTTTGTTGTATTAGTGTGTATTCTCTCTATAGAGCACAATGATGCTTGTTAGATATTTTCTGGTTGGTTTATGATCCGACTTGTGGACCAACTGACTTGACAAAACTCAATGAGACTTTCAAAAGCAATGACATGTCTAATTGTGCTTTTATCAATTAGTGAATCTTTTCCATGCCTTTATGCTCTGCAAAGTAGTTACAATCTGTTAGTTTTGTTCTGTACATGCTTCGTCCACAACTCTTAAGTCCAAGTTGAAATGGTTTATTTCTTCCAGTATCGTAAATGATCTGGATGACTTAGTAACGGAGTTCAGATTTCTGCTGCTGCCATTCTCAATATTTTGATTATCAATATGGACTGATATGGCGGCTGTGTTTTGAAGTTAGGTATAGTCAATTTAATGAACTAATATGAAGGCTATATTATGGTAGGCACGGTGTTTTTCTCAAAAGGTGGTCCAGTTTTTTTGAGTGACTGCACAGTAAGCTCCAAAACCTACAGAAACAGTACCATGATAGCATCAAGGAACTGTAAGCTCTTTGATGCTGTTGTGGTAGAGTTTCTGTAGGTTTGGATACCAGAGTTTCCATATATGAAATGTTTTATTGGTTACCAAGCATCTAGGTGTAGAAGCATGTTCCTGTTGAAATAGCATCCTTTGTTAATTTGTGCGTATTTTGTGTGGGGTTTGAGGGTTTAGGTTGTTTATTTAGTATTTATATTCAAATTAGTAGTAAAGGATCTTGTTTCTCATATGGGCTATATATTTGTTGCAGATACACGTCGAACGGACAGCGCCAAGAGTGAAGAGGTAGTGTTTTAAGTTGAAAACAATTAAGTTTAGGTTGGTTTGTTAAAGGATAAAGAGAGAAGGGTGGGAAGCACAGGAGTAGAACCTTGCAATGTTGATTGCATTGATGAAACTCGTGTTAAATCATGGTGGTCTGATTTGGTTATTTGTAATCAAGTCTAGACTGTGGTTTATAACTTGATATTACCCTATGTACTTGGGTCTAATTATTTTTTAAGATATACTTGTTAGCCTTATAAGGTTATACAATTAAAACACAATCGAATGAGTGATTAACCTAATTCCAACGGTGGCCATGGAAGTTGAACACGAAAACAGGTAGGGCACGGCAACACCAAGATCTTCTACAAACTCCTAGCCGAATACAACTACTCTATGAGAAGCATTATGTTGTGTGTTCTAGGGCTTATAAGGACCGGTGTTTTATATAAGCTAAAAGTTAGGGTTTCCATCCATAAAGGAAACCTAAACTTACTTTCTTAGCCTCCAAGTCAAGTATCATAATCATATTAAATTAAGGATTCCATCAATCCTATTTCCAATATAAGACACCTATATAGGATTGATATCTTTAAGAGATCAAATCACAATCAACATTATTCTCCAATATTACATTCCTATTACATGTAGTAGACCACATAAAGGTTGATTTATATTGGATAAATCCAACATTCTCCCACTTGGTCTACAAAATGTAATATTCATGTTTACACTTGAGATTGGAGACTAATGTCACTTTAGTGGCCTTGTAACAGTGATTACATTTCGTCCTTAATGCAATTTCGGTCAAATGCATTTCTTAACATAGAACTAACAAGGTTGTAGGATTGACACAACCCAGAACCTTCATAATCACACATGCTAAGATCCGCATTCACATGAAACACAAATTATGATCAAAAGATGAAACTTTAAATTAACCAAAATGTCTTACTTTATATCATCTCAGGTCCACCTTATTGTAACAAACAAGTTACACTTTATGCTTCTTCAAAGCCTTAAATCTGCTAATACAGATATCCTTCATATCTAATAAAACCACATTAACCTGCAGGTGTGATTACATCTCCAAAACAATCATACATCACTTTCATTAGATCAGTAACAATACAAACAATGTTGGTAGCCAACGAACACAACTGAAAATACCAAATAGGCACATGTCCAAGTAAAATATCCAAAAAACTTCATAAAACAAATTAATTCAACACTTGAGAGCAAGATGAATTAACATGTTTTGACACTGATCTATGCACCATACCAGTTACTTTCATAGTGATTTCCAACACATGTGGGCAATATGGAAATCCTCACAACTGGGGCAATGCACAAACCATGCCATGCCATTTAATATGCAATTTGATAACAACTTGATATCTAATATATATTTCATCAGATAAGTGACTAGCACACAAAAAATGTGACTTAATGAATCCAATTGGAGATTAAAATGAATATATGGATTCTATACATACCTTATAGGTCATCTGCAATTGTAAGGCATTACTAACACGAAACTAAAACTCCCACTGATCTGCAACATCATCACTTAATTTGCAAATCAATACTTAAATCATATTTTTGAAAATATGCCTTTGGGAATAGCCTTACTCAATCAATGAATGCGTATTACCTCAATGAAAGCATTCACTGATGTTCCACAAAAAACATGCATCCAACAACCATCTTATATGTATTAATAAGTCCACATTTGTGCTAAGTGCTTATGAGCCCCAAAATAAATGATTAACCGAGAAATCCAAATGATTGCAAGTAACAGAAAAATGTACGCATATACCAAGTATCCATTTGTGCAACTTAAACATATTATAGACATTTGAGTAACACAAATTAATGGAAGATAGAATAATGCTTTAATAGACTCATGCAAGTCCACTTAGTGCTCAAAATTTTAGAACAACTCCTACTAAGTTTTCAGAGTTTACACTTGCAAATAAGTTAATGAGTGTGAAGCCCAAATTTCGCTCACTAATTCTCCCACTTAGGAAAATACTCGTTAATATATTCTTTCAAAAATGTACCTAGAGAAAATTTCTTTATATTTTAGACATAATAAAATAGACATCACAACCAACATAAAGTTGTCAAACAGAATTTCAGAAATGAGTTACACTTACTTTAGAATTTATCATAATTAATTTACACGCTTGATTGCTACCAAATTTATACTGATCAAAATAGACATACTAATCTTCAAAAAATACAAATGCAGAGCCGTTTTGGGTCAAAATAGTAGTCCAAAGTCACGTCTCAAAAAGACCAACACAATCTGCCTGTAAAAAATGTCTACACGAGCATGGGTTACTAGTAAATTCACCATAATTAAAATCGACGGCACAAAATTGCGAAAATTTGCAGACACATATTAGACATCTATAAGTTAAACATATCCAAAATTCAGGTCATTTGGTGACCATTAGATGTGGCATTCACCCGATTTAAATCAAGACACGCAATCTGCAGAAAAAATTATGTGCATCTACCATGAATTTATGCATCCATAACAAATTCAATTTCATATCATTTCAATTTCAATGTCCAAAGGAAACTTTAGTAGTCAAATTTCATCATCTAAATTGACATCATAGTTCAAATTGAAAAGATTTACAAGCATAAGATTTAAACAATGTGTACCTTAGCAATCCTTGATTAACCTTCATGGGTCTAATACTTTGCATCAACAAGTCTCATGAAGAGACACAAAAATACGTCATGATGCAACCAATTTTCATGCCTTCAAACCACAACCTTTTATGGGGCTCATTGTGGAAATATTTGTAACTAATGGCATAAAACTTTATCCCAATAAACTTCATGAAACTAAATTAATTTTCACCTGTAGGCAAGAAAATTAACTAGTTTCTAGTACTAGAATGGACAATTATCAGACAACATGCATGGTGTCACTCCCTGACTGCATGCTATTGATTTTGGAGTTTGGATGTCAAAGCATGCATTCACATGAGTGTACCGAATGTGCTCATGCATTCCTTGTTAATCATAAGAGGATTACGTAGAATGGTAGAAAAACACGTCCTTAACTCGTGCATAACATGTGAACACTTATGTCACTAGGAGAAGTATTGTTTACATACAATGCTTTTCTCTCGTATAAATGGTTATGTTATTTGATGACAGCACAATGATAGGATGTTTGTTAGAGCAGTTCCACTAGAGGTGGAATTGACACACCCCGACCGAGATCAAGGCATGTTGGCCATCACGTGAGAGTGACGTAGCCATGTGCACAGTGCGGAAGCAATAATGATAGAAAATATAAGAACAATTAAAAACCGAAATACTAGAGTGCACTACTAAACAGGAAGTGATAGGAGTTAGTTACAACAGTAAACACTCATAATTAAAGCATAATAAGTCTAGGTGCAGTCCAGTAGGACAAGTACTAGTTATACAGTACCAGGAATTTCCTACTATTATTCAGATAGGTCAGAACTGCCGACGTCCTCAAGCCACCAACAGCAAACTTACTTAAAACTTGGAGGGGCGCAAAACAGAAAACGTGAGTGGGCAAAAACAAATGTTTTACAAAACCATTTCATTTATCAACATAACTAACCCCTCGCTGTAAAACATGTATAATTTTTCCCAGAATTAAGATATAAGCATATATATCATATATATATATATATATATATATATATATATATATATATCAATTTAATTCATGCTTCACATAATCATATTCATATATATGCCATGCCAAGATATAAGAGTAAGCAATTCAGGTAAGAATAATTTCATAGAAATGTAACATATATGCCGGAACCCCTGTGGTAGTCTGTACGGCTGAATTCATAGCTCAAAAGTCAATCTAGCCGGAGTCACTACAATGACCTATACGGCATTATACTACACAAGAGTCAGAACCAAATGAAAAGGTCTGTACGACAATACTGGTGTAATATATTTATGTTCAATACTACTCTCACATAATAGCTGGGCGATAAATCGCTAGTCACCTACGAGTCGAAACCATAAATAAGGTTTGTACGACAAGACTGTGCACCTAAATTGGATCCAATATGAGCATATGGTGCAGGAGGTGACATAATAAACAAGCATGTGCCATAACTATGGCTAAATCACAATCACCCTAAGTGCAGTTTTATGAGCTCAACATTATTCAATCACATATTGCATCATCGATGATTCACATAATCAAACACAACTTACCTGAGCTTACCTGAGCTTACCTGAGCGTCCACAGCACCACATTTGTATATATAAAGCATCACATACCAATTCATGTATGAATTATAAGCTTATATGCATGGTGTTTATGGCATACTATCATTTAAACATATATTTCTAGGAAAATATCAAGTATATAATATACTGAAAACCAAAAGCCCACTCACTGGTATGTCGACGGGTCGTAACCCCGAGTCGCCCGTGGATACGCTCGTCCTCGGAATAAGTCTCACCTATATGCGAATTAACTATAAAAACGTTATTTTAAAGAACATAGACAAAACTAGCTAATAACTTCTCATACATAGCTCAAATTGGGTATATGAATATACCACAGTGACCTACACAACCTCAGGATCATCCCCAAATTTTTAGATAAATTTTTGGAAGCTTCACGCACCCCCCCGCGTCGACAATGGCACGGCCAGACGCGCCCCCCATGCGCGGCCATGTGCCAGGCACACTGACAGCGTCAGTTAACGCTGTCAGGAATATTCCTGGAATATTCCGTTTATCCTAACAGTAACCATCCAAACTAACTAACGGCGTCAGCATATTCCGTCCAAACTGACGGAATATTCTGCCTTCGTCTCCGGCGAGTCGCTCGTCGCCGGAAAACTGGGTAAAACTTCAAAACCTTTGTTCTCACTCGATTCTTCACCAAAACTTATGAAATTTGAACCATTGGAAAGCTAACAACATGTAGAATCACGTTATACCATTTTTAAGCCTTTAAATCCACTATAATTTACCTGAGGAAGCTCGATAATCCGGTCAACTTTGAAAAACTTCGATCTCGGCCCTCCGACATCCAAACTCTTCCAACGAACTACCCCGAGCTTCCTTAGGACCTCCTTAAGCTCCCTATAAGCTTCAAATTCCCTGAAACAAGTAGTTTTACGTCCATGTGAACAGTGCATGAAACTTTATTTCTCGGGTTCTTGAGGTATCAAAAGTATCCTTACCTAAAATGGATATCAATCAACTCGTAACACCACGAGGAACACAATGGTGCACTCAAAATCTTCGATCTGCGAAGTTTG
This sequence comes from Malus sylvestris, assembly GCF_916048215.2. Taxonomy (NCBI): domain Eukaryota; kingdom Viridiplantae; phylum Streptophyta; class Magnoliopsida; order Rosales; family Rosaceae; genus Malus; species Malus sylvestris. The sequence continues at coordinate 1,493,059 of NC_062264.1, forward strand.
GGGTGTTCTTGCCCTTGTCCGTACATATAGCAAGGAGAGAAAGAGTGAAACCAAGAGAGAAAGAGTACGAGAGAGAAGAGAGAGAAAGGGTAGGGATGTGTGTGTGGTCCCAAAATGCACACCAATCACAACTAAGAGAACACTTAGTTCTAATTGGATCCACTAAAAGAGGAATATAGCTAATTGGTCCAAAATCTTAAGTTTAAACCACAACATCCCATAATAATTCTCAACGTCCAAGGATATTTAGGTAATTTCACACCGTCGATAACATAATTAACGTACATCTTCGGGACGGGCTATGACAGGAATAGCCCAGCACCCAGTCAAAAAACCAGATTGGCACCTTGTCAATTCACTCCAGCCCAGCAACTTGCCTGGCACCCAGCCCAAGCTAGTCTTTGGGCCAGCCCAAAATTGACTGACCAAGGAGCCGGGCTATTTGCCTGGCGTGTGCAGCTCACTCGCGAGTGGGCACGAGTAGGGGATAAGGGTGCAGGCAGTGGGGCCCGCTATAAACCCATTTGTGCTTCACCCGGAAGGAGGCGACGTTGCCCTCTCAATGTCGTTGGATTTCCAACAACTAGTTTTTGTAGACCGTTGGATTTCCAACGGTAAAAAAAAAAAAAAATTTGACTTTTAAAATGGACCATCCAATCACAGATCAATGGTCCACGTTTTTTTCACAAAAAATAAAAATAATAATAATAAAAGGCCCAACGGTCAGAATTATGACTGTTGGCCACGTGGCAACGCCTTGGCTCTTGGATTTGAATATTTTTCAAATCCAACGGTCCAGATTAATTAACTATATTAAAATTTATTAAAAATTATGAAAAAATACAAAAACATTATGAAAAAATACAAAAAAAAAATTTTTAAATGCAGAAAATTTTAAACAAAAATACAGAAAATTTTAAAAAATACAAAAAGATTTTTAAAAAATACAGAATTTTTTTTTAAAATTACAGAAAATTTAAAAAAAAATAAATTTTTTTTTATAAATACCTAACCCTCATCTTCCACCTTACACCACATTTCAATATTTTCTACACTTTCTACCAAAGCTTTCTTATACTTTTTGTGTGAACAAAAATACCAAAAAACTCATCCTTAATTTTTTTGTCCATATAAACCATACATCCCTACATCCATCTTCATCATTTTCAAATCTTGAGTTTTTTTTTACGATGTCTTCTTTAAGGAGAGTGCATAAACAATTTGTGGAGCAACATAAAAGATTGTTGGCACAACAAGAAGAATTGATCAATCTCGAGGAAGGTGGAGGTGGAGATAAGGCTTTCGCAATGGAGGAGGACTCGGATGATGACCATAGAAGGCAGAGGGCCTCACATTCCCGCCATGTCATGGAAGCTGTAGGTCAGCTAGCCAAACCCAAACGTGCTGCAAACTTCAATAGAAAAAGGGAAAGACGAGGTAAAGATCTCTTGGAAGATTATTTTATTCCCAACAGCGACTGCATGCACTGGACTTGGAAAAATTGTCCAAGTGCGTGGCAAGGAGCTTATGGCTACAGAAAATGAGCCAAAAGTATCATTTTGGAAGCAGTGGCTTCATTTGATACATGGATTTGGCATGTTTTTTTTGGTGTTCCAGGAGCTCAGAATGACCTAAATGTCCTTACTCAATCTCCAGTGTTCGACGATCTGCTGCAAGGAAAATCGCCGAAATGCACATATTGGGTTAATGGCACTAAATACGACGGACCATACTACCTTGCAGACAATATTTACCCAAGGTGGGCTACGTTTGTCAAAACAGTGCCACATCCACATACTGAAAAAGAAGAACACTTTGCAAAATGTCAAGAGGGGTGTAGGAAGGATGTGGAATGTTGTTTTGGCATCCTGCAAGCTCGTTGGGCGATTGTCAGAGCTGCAGCTAGAATGTTTGATGTTGAGGCTCTTCGATCCATCATGATAACGTGTATTATTCTCCACAACATGATTATGGAAGATAAGTATGATTATGATGTCGTCGATGAATATGAGCCGGATCCGATGAACAACTCAAGAACACGTATCTACTGTGCTCATGACCGGACCGAAGATCCCCTGCAACACGAGCAGTTGGAACGGGATGGACGATACAATGAATTGATCGTTCAGCGGTACACTGATATGCAAGAGCCATATTGGCACGTAACCCACCAGAATGACTTGATTGAGCACCAGTGGGGATTGCAAGAAGGTGAAGATAATTAAAATAAGCTAGTGGTTGAAGAATAAAGTGTATTTGATGAGTTTATGTAATTTTATTTTAGTGTGTTTTTTTTTTTTAGTTTATTTGATGAGTTTATGTAATTTTATTTTAGTGTGTTTTTTTAAGTTTATTTGATGAGTATGTAATTTAATTTTATTGTGTTTTTTTTTTAAGTTTATTTGAAATTTTATCCGAAATTGGTTAAAAATCTTATCCGAAAATAAAACTATTTTTTTATTTATTCTTTTAAAAAAATATAAAATATTTTAAATGAGCTGGGTGCCAGCGCATTTTGTAGGGATGGAGATCGTTTGTGTCAGCACATTTTTTTAGGGATGGAGATGCTTTGGCCTATTATTGTTCACTGGGGTCTAGTACTGTTCACTTGAGTGGATAAATGCGTTGAGTGCTAGCGCAAAGTCTTTAGGGGTGGAATTGCTCTTAAGATGTTATATTGAACTTGATGTGGCAGGTTCTCCAATCTTGATGGCGAGTCTTTATTGGTACAGGTGAACCAAGGAAAGCATTATCATCCATCCCTGTAACTATTTTCAATCGGTAAAACCTGATGTTACACTTTTATCACACCGATGTTGTAAAATTGTGAAAATGAATGCCCACAGTAGTGTAATTGTTGTTATATGATGTTTTCAAAAGGGCAATAGTAGTGTAATTGTCGTTGTGTGAATTTCAAAAAGAGCAATCATTTTACTTTTTGGTTTGTCACGAATGTGGCTCTATATGAAAAGCACTTGGTGTGTGATTACAATACACAGCAAAGGAAAGAAGTGAAAACAATAATATCATTTCACTTTCTACAATCATTTTGTATTATAATTACAAAACTAAACAACATGATATTTTGCCTATTTATAACAACCGTAAGCTTTTAAGCAAAGAGTAATTATGGGACATGATCAATGGTAGTAGCGGTTTCAAGGTTCTTGTAACATTTTCCTGACCACATTGGGTGCAAAAGTACTGCAATAATGCATGCATTCCACCAAGACACTGACCGGACTAACTAACGCAATAGGATGTCATCATGATAACCCAACCCAATAAAAACAGACAAGGAGCTTGCTTGTCGGTGCTGTCAGTGGCTTTGCTGACCACTTGGGAGGTCGAGGTCGAGGAGGAAGCCGCACACGAACAAGTGTCATGTTACGCCCATGTGCTCTCACCCTCGCGTCTCGCATCTCTCATCGGACAACCTTCACCTCATCTTTCACCCTGCTCGACGTGCAAACCAATTATAATGATCTGCTCGGTCAGGTGCGGGTTCTCGCCACCCGCGGCCATCTCCAGGAAGCGCTCTCACTCTTCTACTCCCTTCATCCCCCACCACCTCACTGCCCCCAAACCTACGCCACTCTCTTCCACGTCTGTGTCCGCCACCGCCACCTCCAAGACGGCCTCTCTTTGCACCGCTACATGATCGCCCACAACCCCATCCACCCACCCGACCTCTTTGTCACCAACCACCTCATCAATATGTATGCCAAATTTGGTCACTTGGACTACGCCCACCAACTGTTTGATGGAATGCCCAGGAGAAACCTTGTCTCTTGGACCGCTCTCATTTCCGGGTACGCCCTATGCGGGCAACCCCAAAAGTGTTTGAGTTTATTTGCTGGCATGTTGGTTCACCACCGCCCCAACGAATTTTCTTTCACCAGCGTGCTCAGCTCGCTCGCGGAGAGTGACGGTGTTTATGGTCGGCAGGTACATGCGCTTGCTTTGAAAATGTCTTTGGATGCTTGTGTTTACGTTGCAAATGCTCTTATTACTCTGTATAGCAAGATTTGTAATCCTGGAGGTGTTTATGATGCTAGTAAAGACGAGGCGTGGAATGTGTTTAAGAGCATGGAGTTCCGGAATCTTATATCTTGGAATTCAATGATTGCAGGGTACCGGTATCTCGGACTTGGAGCTCAAGCTATTCATCTTTTCATACAAATGTACCGTGATGGAATTGGGTTTGATCGTGCCACACTTCTCAGCGTTCTCTCATCCTTATGCAGAAGCAATGGCCTTGATGATAATGTGGTTTCTAAGTTTTGTTTCCAATTGCACTGTCTCACGATCAGAACCGGGCTTATATTAAAAATTGAAGTTGCCACTGCGTTAGTTAAAGCTTATTCAGATCTTGGAGGAGATGTTGCGGACTGTTACAGGCTTTTCTTGGAGACAAGTTGTGATCGGGATATTGTTGCGTGGACTGGCATCATAACAACTTTTGCAGAGCGAGACCCTGAAGAAGCACTCTTCCTCTTTCGTCAATTGCATCGTGAGAACTTAGTTCCCGACAGGTATACTTTCTCAATTGTTTTGAAAGCTTATGCAAGCCTTGCAACCGAGCGCCACGCCTTGGCAGTTCATTCACAAGTGATCAAAGCTGGCTTTGAGTGTGACACAGTACTTGCAAATGCCTTGATCCATGCCTATGCTAGGTGTGGCTCTATTTCCTTGTCTAAGAAAGTGTTTGATGGAATTGAACTTCGTGATGTCATTTCGTGGAATACAATGATTAAGGCTTATGCCTTGTATGGACAAGCTACAGAGGCATTGCATCTCTTCTCACGTATGAACGTCCAACCTGATCCTGCCACCTTTGTTTCTCTCCTCTGTGCTTGTAGCCATGCTGGACTGGTAGAAGAAGGAACTCGCATCTTTGACTCCATGATTGAGGTATATGGTATTGTACCTCAACTTGATCATTACGCCTGCATGGTTGATATTCTTGGTCGAGCTGGACAAATTGTTGAGGCTGAGGAGCTTCTAAGTCGAATGCCAATGGAGCCTGATTCTGTAGTCTGGAGCGCACTCCTTGGTTCATGTAGAAAGCATGGAAGAACACTGTTGGCCAAGTTAGTAGCAGATCGACTGAAAGAGCTAGCGCCAGAGGATTCATTAGGTTATGTACAAATGTCAAACATGTATTGCTCTGACGGTAAATTTGGTGAAGCAGGCCTAATTAGGAAGGAAATGAAAGGGTCTAGAGTGAAAAAGGAACCTGGATTAAGCTGGATTGAGATTGGAAATCAGGTCCATGAGTTTTGCTCCGGAGGCCAACATCATCCAGAAAGGAACATTATCTTCAGGAATCTAGAAGAACTGATTGTGCGGTTAAGGGAAATGGGTTATGTTCCAGACACAAGCTTGTCAGTGCATGATGTGGAAGAGGAACACAAAGAGGAGCTGTTGTACCATCATAGTGAAAAGCTAGCTTTAGTGTTTGCTATTATGAATGAAGGTAGTTCAAATTGTGGTCGGACTGCTATAAAAATAATGAAGAACATAAGAATCTGCGTGGACTGCCATAACTTCATGAAGTTAGCATCAAATCTACTTCAGAAAGAGATTTTTGTGAGAGACTCAAACCGGTTCCACCACTTTAATGATGGAATATGCTCTTGCAATGACTACTGGTAATAAACGAGCAGAAGTAAACCACGCTGGTTGTGCCTGATTTACCAGCATGCTGGATGGATCATGGTTCAGTTGTGAATGGTTCATGCAGATGCTGTTGATACTGAATTTTTTTTCCCATGATTTCTGTTGATCATTTGAGCCAGTGTCAACTTGATAGGGCTTGTCACAAGGCTGAGTATTAGGAATGTCGTGTCCATGACTAATTGCTGAAGACAAGGTTGATTTTGAGCTGGTCAGTCTTAGACAATATAAACCAGAGTCTCGTCAAGCAAAGCAGAAGGTTGTTTTTGTCTGCATTTTACTATGTCATTTTGAGCTAGGGTTCTGCCTGCGATCTACGGAAGTCAAATCCACCAGTCCACCCGCTCAAAATCCAGCGTATATAGAGGTCAGGTGCTTTAATTTTTTCATAATTCGTTTCACATTATTTGCTTGTGAATTTTACTTTTTTCACTTTCTTTTCAATTCAAATAAAGTATTTTTCTTTAAAGAGTATATCCAGAGAGAAAACTATTATATGCTCAAATTCACCGAATCTCTAGTAGAAGCTCCCTTAAATGGTTCCTTGATCTCTCTTTTTTGTGTTGAATTCCTTGTTGGTTTTGATAATTTTTATGAGATTTTTATGGTATGTTGCCATTCAACTTAGGTAATCTAGGCGCTTGGCCTGGGTTTGGTTTGCTTTAACATCTTGGGGTACCGTGACCCTGTCTCGATTATTGTCTGGAAATTGTGTTATTTCACCATAGCAACCTGGTTATGTATACTGTTGCTGTTATGATCCAATGACAGTGATGTTAGATCACACTTTATGTGGAGTGCGTTTCTGTGATTATTGGCAGACCAGCATTTGCAACTTTTTCAGAGTTAAGTTTTATTAGGATTCTTGTCACTGACACATGGTTTTTGGCTCACAGATGTCTGGGCAAGACAAGCCCTCGCATAATACTACTTGTATGGTTTCCATGGGTTTATCGACACCCAGAATTTCAGAGTATCCCCTAAACTATCCCCCGGGTGATGCGACTGCATTCACTTTGGTCTACTTCTATAATGGTGGTGCTCATGCTAGTGCTCATGTCTAATTCTATAATGGTGGGCGGTTACAGCATCTGATCAAGCGGAAAGCCATTAGAGATCAATTTCACTGAAGAGGATAATAAGCAAATACAAAAAGACAGCACATAGCGGACAAGGATTGTCTGCCTCTGATTTATATTCTACAATTTTCACTATGTTATTCTCATCAGAAAAGCAAAATTCTCAAACTTTCCAATAGCTAGC